>NC_051155.1:186115324-186165324 GCF_013339745.2 Dermacentor silvarum | reverse complement strand
TCTCTCTCCCCCTCTCTCTCTCTCTCTCTCTCTCTCTCTCTCTATATATATATATATATATATATATATATATATATATTACATCAATACGCTACTATCTTTCACTTGCGAGCCACCGATGAGTACAAACGTTTCGCGTGAAGCCAGCAAACTTGCGACCGCTATCTGAGGCCTATGCGATGCTTTATAACGCTACCACAATCACTTGCACGAGCTTGTCCTTTCTTTATTAGACAGAAATTGCTGCAACCATTAGGGCAAGGATTCCAGAATATTCCCCACCAGCAATCTAATATAACAATGACAGCATCGCGTTTGAGTCACGCAGAGTTCGCAGTTCATTTCTCGGCTGAAAGAACAAAATAAATAGTTGGGAGTGAATCAAATACGTAGAGATAAAAATGTGCAACGGGACATCAATATGTCGTTCAATTATTTTGTAAGGGCGAGGATTTCCCCACTGGCCAGGCAGTGGCTGAACCCATCCAAGGCCGGGAAGCAAGGCACAATTTTCCTCCCTCCAAGCCGCTAAAGGCAGACTGAGGGTGGGCACTTCGCTTCACTTGAGCTATTTCCTCGTATCTAGATCAGAGCGCCGCCGAGAAATGGAACTCGTCGAAGAGAATGCGAAAGAAAAGCAGCAGCAGAAAAGGAAACAACACTAGTTGGGCTGAGCAGAATCTCTCGAGGTCTTCGTACGCCTATACGGAAGCGAAGTGACGGCTCTTTTCTGTCATGGGGTGCAGAAGATACCCGCTCGCCAATGTCGGTGCTGGAAGCAGCCGAAACTGGCTCACAGCTTAATATTCTTGGGGTGCGTCACATCTGTCTTTGTTTGTCACCTCTCTGGCCCTCTAATTCCTTTTATTTTTATTTTTTAGTTTGCCGGTGCAGGTTCACCGGACTGGGTGCTGTGCCTGCTTGTCAGCCAGCCCATTTTTTTTTAATTTTTACTTGTACATCTTGTGGGGAAATTTAGCCATTTCATCATTGCCTACGCCGTGTAGTACTGAAATCATAAGGCTGGACAAGAAAGAAAGAATAAAGAAGTGTACGCACTAACATAACCTCTACCGTACGAACTGTGTATTAAATATGCTTCCACGATGCAGCAGTACTTACAAACTTGATTTCACACAAAATCCAAGACGCCATAGTTTTTCTCTGTTTTTTTTTCTATAGCATTTTGGATTCATGCATCGCAATATTTTCCGTTGTGCTCTTTGAAATGCTATTGTATCCGTCAGGGCCGTTGTTCAAGGTCAGCATGATGAAAAACAATCCATGACTTCAGGAACTCTTCAGTTGATCAGGAGTGGTACCGAAATTTGAGACAAGCTCCGATTCAAATTTGGTACAGTATTTCAAAGAGGAAGATGAAGTTAAGCGCATCTATGTTTGGGGAATTTACAAGCTTTGTTAACCTTGTACCTGGGGAGGTGGTACAGCTACACGTCACGTTATCGAGAAGGTACGCAAGAAAGGGCTGACTGCGAAGTCTTGTACCTGAGAGGTGATGAAACCGAATAATAGAAAAACCGTGCACGGCATCAACAGTGCGCACATTCGGGTGTGGCCCTCTGCAATATCTACCCGTCGCGAAATATTTTAGGACCCTTGTTGAGCGACAATAGTAATATCTACGCCAAAATTTTCTTTCCAATCACCAAGTCACTACTTCCTTGTGATTATGCTTGTTATGCAAAAATTCTTAAATGCTCTGTAGTGTAGTGAGGTGACGTTCTTGGTAATTTGCAGTTTGTGCCGAAAAGTAATTAATAAAGTAGTTAGTGTAATGGTGTTAATTATTCATTTAGGCATTTCTATTTCTCGTACAAATAAATGGCCCCGTCATCGAGCAGTTTAGCTCAATCTCCCGCACGCAACTCTTAAAAATTTGGTAAACAAAACACCTAAACAAAAACACCTGGTATGTCTGTGAAGACAGTGATCGCCCAGGAGCTGCACACGCTTGCAACTGTTCCAAGGCGCCAGCGTTTTGTCGTCTGGCTGGTCTCTGTTTAGTGAAGGTGTCGTGCAAGTCCAACGTCAATTATATATGGCTGAAACAATCAACCGCACAGCACGAGATATGTCTTTCATCAGCTGACTTTAAATACCGGCACCACATACGCTTTACCAAAGCATTTACTCTCCGGGAAATCTCTGCAGTAAAACAAAGTACAATGATTCGGAATTTTCATTACGCAAGTGGGAGAGTTCAACTGTTCACTACATTACCAGAATTGCATGCATTCATAACCGACTAGCCTCTAGCTAAGAATCCAGACGAGTTACGAGTCAATGTGTTTAAAGCTGGAATGCCAGAGTAAACTGAAGTGGCCTAAACTAGCTAGTGCAGTTGTAGAGTGCAGGGCAGTGTCTGGGGGTTTAGTAAACACAGCGATGTTTGTAATACATGTACAATATTGTAATAAAATTAGGCGGATAACAAAGAGCTTCTCAGTACTGCCCGTCTTCGTCCAGGTAGGTAAGTGAAAATAAGCTCCCCCAAGGAATAACTAGAATTCTTCGTTGAAAAATTAATAACATTCTGTTGACAACAATTTCAACATCATCAATTACATCAATCAAATATGCAATCTGCGCGAATAGCACTCAGAGGAGCATCGTAATTCATATAGCTAGGCGCATATTTCTTCCAAATTGTTTCAACTAGAGCGCTCCTGCTTCCTCTAAATGCACGGCAAGCGTGCTTCTCTGCATAAAGAGCATTATTAGGGAGAAGCATTTCTTTTTCTCATTCCTTTTTCTGGTTGCTTTATTTTCATTGTCTACGACTGCAAAATGGAATAAAGACAATAAAAGTTAGCTTTTGAAAATCGGTAACTCGAAGCACACGACATTGTGTTCGGTTGGGTAAAACAAAACGATATATTTTCATGCATTGCTAAAGATGAATTTACTTTTTAAAGTTACAAAAGTGTCCTCTTGCGATTTTTAAAGAAGCCGTGAAGATAGCCATACATGTCGTTTTCTTCTTCGCGTTTCCGAACACCAATTTCTCCTCACTCAAGAAAGAGATAGAGAGCGATAGCATGGGGACGAAAGTCATTGAGCTCAATCAGACTAGCGTCCGGTTTGCTATCCTATACATGGAGTAAGAGAAATGGGGAATACAAATAGGAAAATTGGCAGAAAGTGAGGACGGTGTTAATGCAAGATGATACACAACAGGGCTACAAATGACCACTAAGGCTGATGCACTTCCGAGAACTCTACTAGTGCGCGAATAGCTTTCTGCGCCAGTGACGTATGAGACCATGGTACGAGTACTTTTGACTCAGCAGAAGTTCTCGAGTCCAGACGGTTTGAAGATGTCCACATAGAGAGACTCTGGACGTCGTACAGAGCATTCGGGAAAGAAATTATAATATTGTACATATTTCAAGAGAGTCTTTGTACGAAGACTCTGCACATGTAATGCTGCTTCGCCTGCCAACAGGCGAGAGAGACACGCCCATCCCAAATTCAGCGGCTCTGGAAACTGGCAGTGAGGATGTTAATATTATTATTATTGTTGTTGTTGTTGTTGTTGTGTTGTTGTTGTTGTTGTTGTGTTGTGTTGTTGTTGTTGTTGTGTTGTTGTTGTTGTGTGGTGGTGGTGGTGGTGGTGGTGGTGGTGGTGGTGGTGGTGGTGGTGGTGGTGGTGGTCGTGGTCGTCGTCGTCGTCGTCGTCGTTGTTGTTGTTGTTGTTGTTCCTTTTATATTCTTTGATCGCTATCGGCGCCACATTGTAATATGAGATAATATCGCACGAAACGTGGGCGATGAAGTGAAAATCAATTTTAAGAAGTATGCACGAAAGAAGTCCCAAAGGATTACGAAATTCCTTTGGTTTATCGAGGGGGGGAAAGGGGCAAATGTATTTTTCCCGTCCAGCCATTTTCTATAGGTAGCGCCCTCAGTTTCCGCGTCCTTCTTAGTGCCCGTGCATTTTTCATGTCTGACTGAAAAATCTATGAAGTGAAATTTCAGCAGTTTTCTCATATTTAAAATCCTATTTCGGGCAAGCCAGCTATCAGAATGGTCCCACTGCGCCATGAAGCTACGATATCTACCTTTCCTTCGTCTTATATTGATTGTCCTCTCTTTCATTCTCTCTCTCTCTCTCTCTCTCTCCTGTGAGCGTCGTCATTGTAGTTCTGTTTTGTCTCCCAGTAATATTTTTTTTTGCTTTTTTTTATCAGGTGGGAACTTCGGTGTCGCCGCGACCGAACATAGGCAGCCTGCCTGTGGGCACCTGCATATGCGTGCGTGCGTGTTGTGTGCCACTAAGTGGTTGTTATTCCAGCTTTGCTCCTCGTCCCGTGACCTGAACTTCTCTCAGCATTTTTTTATGTTACTCTTTATCCCATCACTCAGGCTTAAGCGTTACTGAAGCGTGTTCGCTTTGGTTTCCCACTTGCTTAATTTTTGGGATGTACGTTACCGCGTTGTTATCGCAGGGTAAGAAAAAAAGAAAATGAACGTGAAGATCGATTTATTCATGTTAAAAGCAGCAGCACATCTTTAGATTTTTTTTTATTGCGATAGCAATTATATGGACACTCCAAAGCGGATTTCTGCCGTCGGCGTCGTCGTCGCCGTCGCCGTGCGGTTCCGTATGACGTCAACGGCGATGAAATCGTCGCCGCGCTCCGGACGCTGTATGTGCGAGTGAAACGGCGCGAGGGACGTGCGCTTTCACGGGGAGCGAACGCACGTCGGAGAGCAAACGCGCGTTCTGCGCCGTGCTCCCTGAAGAGCTGCAAATTAAGCGTATCTTTCCTCCTTTACAATCACCATATATAGAGAGCAAACGCGACTTCTATCACGCGAAAGGCCGTGGGGGGATGGGAGGGAGGGAGGGGAGGCGACGTTTAGCTGCGGCACCAAATGCGTATTTATATAAAAACGTTGCGAGGCGAGAAGGTGGGTAAGATTTCCGACGCTGCTCGACGAGCATCCCATTCTGATCTTGTCGAAAACCTCCGAGCCGCCCCCAGAGGCACCGGCAACAGTCACCAACGCCGCGCTCGTTCGGTGCGAACGCGGGAAAAACACCGACGGCGTCGTCAACAGTTCCGCGCGTTGCTGGTGCTGCTGCATGTCCAAGTTTATACAGCTGATAAAACCACTATCCTTACTCCGTATAGTTCTCTACTAATTTGCTATCGCAATTGATGCTTCACCTTTCGGGCGAAACTGCCACATTTTTTCTTGGTCTTTGAATTACAAAGCAATGTACAAGGTAAAGTATGTACGAGATAAATTGTGCGCCTTAGATTAACCATGTACAGTGACTGGCAGCCTTTCCGAAAGTTTCCATGACAACAAGTATGTGTCATGCAAATTTATCAATGCACAATAAGACGTAACGTCATCCAAGTGGGAGGCTGCTCTACGCAGTTCAGATTTTGAAGCACAACTATGGGTAGTCC
The DNA here is from genome assembly GCF_013339745.2 of Dermacentor silvarum. Lineage (NCBI taxonomy): Eukaryota > Metazoa > Arthropoda > Arachnida > Ixodida > Ixodidae > Dermacentor > Dermacentor silvarum. The sequence goes on along the minus strand of NC_051155.1, from coordinate 186,159,880 downwards.
AACGGGCCCGCGACGTGGCGTAGAGGCTAGGCCTTTCTGTCCCGACATGGGAGCGGCCCGCTACGTGCTAGTGCACGTTCAGAAGGACCTCAACAAAGTTTTTTTCCATTCCATTGCGAGGTTAGGTGTTCGTCGTCGTGCCTAGCCGTTTATATTTGTAGACATACGAGGGACGTTCCGAAAGTAAGTTTCATCATCTTTTAAAGAACATGGTACACCAGGTGTACCATGTCATACATCGTCATAAGAATCCATGTCCATTGCTGGTTCAACGACGGAAGGCGCGTCAGCGGAGGACGAATGACGCATGCGCACAGCGCCGAAGAAGAGAGAGTAGCAGGAGACCGGCGTGCCCGAGGTTATTCGAGTACAAATCACAATGGCAGACAGACGTGTGCTGACAACGGGGTCGCCAATGGAAGTGGGAGCTGTTATCCGGTATGAATGGGCACGTTGGACGGGTGCGTCCGTCATCCATGAACGCCTACAGATCGTGTATGGTGAAGACGTCATGTTTCGTCAAATGCTGAGGTGTACCAGGCTGTGTGAAAATTCCTTGCATCGCAGGGCACCGAGTTTTACCACAGTGGTTTCATCAAACTGATTCCACGCTACGACAAATGTCTCAATGTCGGTGGTGACTATGTGGAAAAATAGTGCAAGCTGTATAGTTCATAATGCCATGGTGTATTTTGTATTCGTAATAAAGCTTCCATGCGAAAATAAATGACAAAACTTACTTTCGGAACGTCCCTCGTATACTTATGAAGCTTGTATGTGCTCCGAATGCAAGCACCAGAAAACGCACTGGTATCGTCGACATTACCTCGACTCGACGTCATTCCATCGTCACCGTGCCGTCATCGTAGTTTCCTTGTCTTCATTGAGTCGCCGTCATATCGTCGTCTTCATGCTGCCAGGGTCGTTTAATCGCCATCATCCTGTTGTCGTCATACTGTCGTGCTTAAATCATCATCGTAATAGAGGCATCGTCATCGCGTTGTCGTCAATCTGTCGTCGTCAAGCCGTAGTCGTCATAGCGTTGTCGTCATTTCACCGTCGTCGTCCCATTGCTGTCTGGTCTATCCATTGTTGTCATTCCGTCGTCTCACACTGTGCAGGCGCATGATTAGGCATTTGCGTTACGGCATAGCTTGGTTGTGGACATTGCATGATATTACACGTTGCACAGGGTGAATCTTACGCATCGTCGTTCGATGCATAGCATTTAATGTACCGCTTCACAAAAGCGTCGCTTCACACAGATTCCAACATCAGCATTGTAATAGCATTCATTTTTTCTCTTCTCATTATCATTTCTACCCTTTCCCTGCCCTTCAACTGGCCAACCAGAGATTGTTTCTTTGATTTTCTACGTTTCAAGTCCTAAGTCTATCTCTCCTTCTACACGTGCGTCGTTATCTTTACTCTAAGATTGGTCAGTAGTAGTACTAGACGACTGATCAATTCATTAATTGTGATTTAGCTTTTGATCGCGATGAATTGAGCTCGATCATGCGAGCAAAATCACAGAAGTGCCGGCACCGATGTCCCCGCTTCGCTTGTTGAGCAGTGAACAAGGAAACCATAGAGTTGGCGTTACCGACTAAGATGGCGCATGCGCGCATGTCTGTCGGGAGTCGGGACAAATGCATCCCATGCGTGCTGCACTTCAAGCCAGCGAAAGAACTGGTCAAGTGAATACCGCAACTGCAGGTGGACTTGTGATTTCATCTGAGCTAATTTATTACACTTGATGTTTGTGCACTCAAGAGGTCGCTGATATGATATTAAACAGAAACGTCCATGCAACTTGCGCAGTTCATTTTTTATGAAAGTGTATGTACAAAAGCCATTAATTTCAATTTTTCATTGTTTATCATGTTTAACGTCCCGACACTGCATAGTAAGACGTGAGGGACGTGTTGTTTATTGGAGTGTTCCAGATTAATTTTGACCACCTGGGTGTTTTTTAACATGCACCCGAAGCACGTTATGTGAGAATGTTTTGCATTTCGCCTCTACCAAAATGCGGCTGCCGAGGCCGGGAATTGAACTCTCGACTACGTTCTATGTAGCGCAACGCCATTTACTGCGCATCCACGGCGTGTGTTCCCTATAATTGAATAATGACTCGTTTGAAAGAGCTCTATTATTCTGTTTAAATTTTTAAAGCGACGCCCAGCCATAGTTATTAGGTGCCGCCGAAATAGTCAAAGTAGGGGCGTTGTTGTTAAGGGTGCTTTACTTTACTTAGCACGAGGTCACGGGTTCAACTTCTACCATGGTGGCCGCAGCTCAATGGACACGAAAGGCAAAAACGACCTTGTACCTAACTTCATGGTGCCACCACGTGAGCTTCGGCATTCAGTCGTGGCACTCTAGAATTACACTAAGACCAATTGGAACAGAGCGCTGAGGTTTTGCAGCCGATTCCCCATAAGTCGATCATTGCGAAAACACAACGTTTGGTCGAATTATCCGAAAGGTCAAAGCGAACAAATTTAAGTCTTCTTTATTGCTTGAATTAGTATGTCATCGTCGATAGATCACTTCAATGCAGTATTACAAAAACTGTACATGCCATCGCCGGGGAGTGGGCCGCAGACCTCAGCACTGTCATCGGCGCTGACAAAATCCTCGAAAGAGGCATCGCCCAGGGCACACAACAAGACGTCATCATCACTGCCGGACAGGTTGCTGCCATCGCCGTCATCGCCTAGGGAAGCAGTAGCGCTGTCTGATGAATTTGTTGTGTTTTCAAGCTTTTCGTTGCTGCTACGCGCATGATGGGGCGCCAGTGGAGGTCGAAATAACCGAAGCCACTTGCGTTCGAACTAAACGAGTTTTTCAACCATGGCAATATGTAGGTTTTCGCCGGGACTTTCCATGCGTTCGCATTAAGCGCAAAGTCGAAATAGCCGAGGTCGAATTAACGGGAGCCGACTGTAGTGTCTCTGCCGGCAATGTCAGGGCAGAACTGGTCGACTTACCGTTACAAAGGCGCGCACCGCAGCATGGGCTTTCGAGCGCTAGTGCCGCCAGCGGCCACCTAAGCAGCATGCAACATTCTGTTTTTTGTTATTCGCCACTCGTTTGTCGCGCTGTTCCCTTGAATGATGTTGCTTTGCAAACTAGCTCGCACTGATACCTTAGTGAGCCTAAGAATGTCCCGAAGTTTGCAGGTAAAAGACGCCAAATTATTCAGTAGTACTGCAAATCCAGTTAATTGTACTTCCCATATTTGCCACGATGATTTCGAACGCTAAACGCAATCCGTGAATCAATTAATCATCAGCACGAAACAAAACGCTGCCTTGTCTTGATGATGCAAAAAAAATTATTTCTTGTAGTGCATGGTAATGATGTTTTAATTATAAAATGCCACAAAAAGTGTTTATTCTTCGATGTACCTATTCTTGCGATAGCAAGTATATGGACACTTGGGGAGGGCTCGCGCCGTCACCGTCCTGCTGTGCCGGTAACGAACACGCGAATTACAAATTTTCTATAACTACGCAAATATTGCTTGAGCGTAATTGATGACGGAAATCTTCACTTCCTCCCTGAGTGTAACAGCTTCACACGTTTCCAGGCGCTGACACCAGCAAATAAGCCGAAATAACAATTGGCGGGAGGTTTATTCTTCAAGAAAAGTTCCTGAAGGAACATAACACGGTCTCCAATGTACAAGGTGCTTACTTGCTCGGGCACATGAGACTTCACTCCACATGAAAGGGGGCCTTCGTTCTTGCCTGTTGGCTGCATCGAAGCATGTCTGGCTCAAGTACCTTTCACGCTGCCATTTGAACTTTCAACATTTGTTTGGATTTCTCGTGCGTTAAAAAACAAGCCTTAGCATTGAACTGCAACTGAATGGAAACTGTTATTCGAGTATGGCAGTTGTTGCACTTAGCAAGATGGCAAAATACAGCAATGGCTGTCCAGGCACTTTCTTTCTTAAAAATATGCACCGATCTCGGACGCATGAGAGCAGACCTTTTTTTTTATTATTTCAAGGTAACATGAGCGTATATACTATCAAACCAGCGGATGAGTACAATATATGCATTTAGATGCATAGACGCGCACATATAAACACACACAACAAGATATTACGAAATACAGAAGGATTTGAAAATTAACGAGTAAGTGTTATTTAAAAAATAACATGTTTACGTAGAGTAACATAAAGTAATTTACGGAAGTAAATTACTCTGGTATGAAACTTGTTGTCTCTTTATTTGTTTTCAGAATTTGCTTAGTGTTACAATCTGTTATCAGTTCCTCTATAGGCGGGTATTATTGATTAGAAAAGTGCCATTTAATAATTCCGTTTTGGTTGCCCTAATTATAGTCCTTAAGCACTTTATTGTTTCTGCTGCGAAAATGTCAAAGTCTACATGAAAAATTGAAGTAATCTTTCAGAAATACAGTCAGTAATGTAAAGTAGTTATTAACAAGGTCTTCCCCGAAAAGCTACCCAGGGATAGAAACATACGTCGATAGACTCCATATTCGTCACATACAAGCAGACCTCAAACGCGAAAGTGTCACTGAAAATCATTAGGCATGAGGTGACCATGCCGCACAGTGCCCAGTAGGTCAGAACTCCCTGTGACATAGGCGAGTGATATCTTGGCAGAGGTTGAGCACACGGGGCACAGAGAAGCAATACAGCAACGCCGAAAACCAAACAATACCACAGTGCCACGACCAGCTAAAATCACTGGGTACAATATAACAGATAGCGCAAAACACTGCTTGAATTCGCACACAACACAAGCCTTACAGAACACATATAACACACACCAGACATCACGCTTCAAGGAAAGTCTTCATCGTGATAAGAAAAAAAAAGAAATGAATCGTATAAGACGTCGTAAATTCAATTATGAGTAATAATAGAGCAGCGTTCTCGAAGTGTAAGTCTGGTCACTTGGAGCTGCTAATTGCGCTGTGATGGCATCGCCCCCACGGTGGCTTAAGTAGATCAGTCACGCGTGGTAACTAACGGTTGCCCAATACTGACTGCAGAGAGTCCTTGTTGCGCGGCTGAGATCCCAGGCTCGCTGCTGCCGGAGAAGGCGATGAGGAAGGGTCCGAGCCCCGGCCGGGTTCCGGGGTTCTCCACGTGGTGCCGCTTGTATGGTCGAGGAGCGTTCTCGGTGCACTAAACGCTTCCAGACCTGCCACTCGGTTCATCGTGAAAACAAAGAGGACAGAGCCAGAAGAGTTGGCGCGCGCCAAGTCTGGATTTCATTACCGCCCCTAATGAATCAATAAAAGGCAGGCGGTCGGCCCAGAAGCACATCAACCTAACGCCGACTGGGCGGGGGGCCGCAGCCGGTATAGGATTCGCAGGAAATTTCTCTTAGCCCTCCCTGGATTATGTGGGCTCCGGAGGCAAAAATTGCTCGGACGTTCAGCAAGCTGACCCTCTGTGTAATGCAGACCGGAAGCGTACAAAAGAAGGAAGGCATTTTTTTTTCTGTCGATTGAATTCTCATTACATTTTTCTCGCCCAGGCTGTCCTCATCTCTCACTTCTTTCTTTCTGATTTATAATTCTGTTCTAAACTATCTTCTTTCTCTTCGTTGGTCGTGTATGTCTTTACTGCGTACTTCCCCTTGCCATTTCTGTTGCCTATCTTACCAAGGCGTTCTGCATTATCAGGTACTTCACAATAACGGTTCCTCAATTACACTTCACGCGGCTTCCATTTCCAGCCCTTCGTCTCTCTGCTTTTATTTACTTTGCGTTACCGAGTTCAGCGGTAAATAAAGAATAATTATTCGCGATGAAATTCTTATTATTAGGAAGAAAAGTATAGAGCATATGCAATACTACCACGAATGTGATCTCCCTATTTTAGTTTTGTCTTACCCAGCATTCTTTCTGCTAGGTTAATTTTATCTTTACCGCTATAGCTGGATACGACTAGAATGCCTTATTATATGTGTGTCGGATCGGAGATCTGGTTTGAGCACAGTTCGTATACTGGTCCCACCTCACTTACGTTAACTTCATTTAGATTGGGCACTCGGCCACCGCGCAATTCACCTTAACGAAATGAATAATTCGCGTGCGCTTGCTTCTGCGCATGGTCAGGTGGTGTCTGTGCTGCCGACTACCAGCTGCTTAGGTGACAGGGGCTGTTTGCTTTGTATTAGCACAGAACAAGCTCACCGCTCAAACAATCTACAAAATTTCTGCAACGTCAATATTCTTCAAATTGCCCAGACATACAATTTGAAGTTTCACTTCGTGCTGTTGCAATTAGTGCTGTCGCATCCAATCGCTGTTTTTTTTCCTTACCTGACGCTATCTTCTAAATACTATAAGTGTAGCGAATCGTAATGTATTGAGCACCCTTTGTTTCAGTTATGCTGGAGGTTTCCCGTTCAAGCTTGCGTTGGTCCTGCTTCGTAATCATGGGCTGAGTTTTTGTAGTCCTTCCTTTTGCGCCCTCTCTCAGCACATCAGTAATGCCTAGGCAACGAACATAATAACGTATGCCGAGCAATCCGTGGTTAGCTCTCTCAAAAAAAAAGTTGCTATGTAAATGCGTGCTTATTTAACTGACACTCTACCATACTTACCGTGATGGATTCTCTTTCCTAAACATCTAAAATTCAAATTCTGTAAACAGCACTCAAACATTTGCGTTCAACATTACCGGGGTTTATTATCTGACATTGTATCTTAGCAGAACTTTTTGTTGGGCTAGTTGGTGCATGTTACTGAATTATTTAAAGCGCATCGTCTAAGCGATTCGCATCGTCTAAGCGCATCGTCTAAGCGTCTAATTATCTAAGCGCTCGTCCGTGTCTCTTCTTGTGTCGCCTGTTTGGCGCTTTAAATAATTCAGTAATTGTATCTTAGCTTTGTTCCTTTCTTTTCTTTATGTTTTCTCCCTCTTACAATGCAGACTGCTAAGTTATACAACTCTTTATTTCACGTTTCTTTCTTGTTTTGTTACGGCCTCCTGATTCTTGACCCAACGATGAAACTGTGCTTCTTTTGTTTTTGTCATCATCATCCGTCGTCCCACAAAAAGTTTAAGATGAGTGCAATAGGTTGCTTTCTGTGAGAGTTTATCGGCGTTTAGTCCCATGACAAGGATATGGGGAGTAATGAATGGCCTACCCGGCAAGATTCGCCCGCAGAGGCCATTCGAAGCACTTGCTTTAAAGGAAGGAAAAGATTTACAAACTCTTGCAGAAGATTTTGCAGACGTATACACATCTGGAAGATCAGCAGGAGTGGCGAACCCTCTGTTGTCTCAAGCATTCCCTACCATGGATACGCCATTCACCTTTCGTGAGTTGGATTTGGCGCTTAGCAAATTAAGAAGACGCTGTGCTGTGGGTCCCGATTCGATCAGCAATCAGATGCTGACAAATCTGCCATACGAACGAATACGAGCCCTTCTGGATATATTTAATCACGTCTGGAGCACAAAGGAGATCCCAGAAGCATGGGTGGTGCCAGTGCTCAAGTCCGGAAGGCATCCTGCAAACCTCGCCTTATTCGGCCAGTACCGCTAACATCATGCGTATTAAAGTAGATGGAAAGATATATGTACGAGGTTAAGATGGTATATTGAGCAAGGAAATAGACTGCCATCGTGTACTACCAGATTTCGTCCACGATTGAGTGCCCAGGAAAGTGTTTTGGGTTTACTAAGCCACATCGAGCACCATAGCGTGGACGGCCTTTCCACACTCGCCATCTTTATAGACGCTGCCAAGGCATACGACTATGTGCTTCATACAGACATCAACAGACTCCGAGCCATGGGCGTCTCGGGAAATACTCTTCGATTTGTCCATAAATTTCTCAGAGATCGATGTGTCCAGGTTAAGCTCGGAAATATAATGAGAGAAAAACGGCGCATTTCCCTCAGCGTCCCACAAGGAAGTGTCCTATCTCCCTTGCTTTTTAACGTTGCCATGCCAGCCTTCCAGATGCACTGAAAGTAGGTCGGATGGCAGTTAAAATGTCCAACTAGCAGATGACATGTGCATTTGGATCTCGGGGTGCCAACACAAACGTTTGGCCCAGATAGCCCAGGGCGCAATCTCCATCATCGAACTCCACTTATCGACGCTTGGCCTATCTTTATCAGCGAAAAATCTTCTTTCATGCTTTTCCCGCTAGTGAGACGCAAGTCAACACGCCTGATGCTGAATATCAGAGGGCATCCAATTTTTGGGCATCCAACTAATGTTCGATTCCTGGGCGTCACCATCAACAGCAAGCTACTATGGTGAAGCGCGGTTGAAAGTGTTGTGGCTGCATCAGTGCAAAAAGTCAACGCACTTCGTCACTTGGCAGGTGTACGTTGGAGAAACAATCCTATATCCATGCTTAAACTGAACGCTGCACTGATAACAAGCCGTATTCTCTATCAGCTCCCGCTGATATCACCATCATCGAGTCAATTCGAGTGCTTGGAGGCAGAGCACAGAAAGGGACTTCGCTTGGCGATGGGAGTTCCACAGGCGGCTTCAGACAAGAAAGTCACTAATGAAGCAGAATCTCTTCCACTCCGCCTCATGGCATCTCAGGCTTTGCTGACGCAGCTATTAAGGCTGGGCGAGTCCCTTGCAGGCACGGCGCTTCTCCGGCGGCTAAGAGCAAGAACTGGCTCACATTTCCATGCGGCGATGAACACCTTTCGATTTTGAGGATTGGAATGGCCTAAAAGGAGTCGCCTTGACCCGCCATGGTCTATTTCGGACGTTATCTGCAGCCTCAGTGTTGTACCCCACTTACCGACAAAATGCAACATTTCAACTGCCGAAGCAAAGTTTATTGTGCTGGACCACTTGAGCACAGCATTTCAAAGCCACCTACAAGCGTACACAGACGGGTCGGTATGCGCACAAACAGGTAGCTGTGCAGCGGCATTCGGCATACCCTCCCTTGATGTGTGATGGTCTGGCCGCCTGGATCGCGTGGTTTCCTCAACAACAGTAGAAAGCGCCGCAATCACCGCGGCTTTGTGGAAAATACGGGTCTTTTCGGCACGATAGGTCGTGGTGCTGACGGACTGCAAGTCGGCGTTACAGAGATTACATCGTGGCCTACCTCTACAGAAACTTACAAGGCAATCTCTGGCATTGATTAACGACCTAACGAGCAAATGTTTTAACGTAAGGATTCAGTGGATACCATCACACGTAAGAATTGATGGAAACGAGAAAGCTGACACCCTTGTACGCCTAGCGCTGACGTGTGTCCCAAAAGTGAAAGCTCCACAAACTTTTCAGAACCCGAAGGGTGCAATCCAGTTTCACTTTATGGCGATCCACAAGAATGCGCACGAAGCCTGTGTCACTAATGGATTTACTCGCGACGAAGCGACGCTGTTGTACCGCATCAGGACCGACGCACACCCTAGCTTGGTTATTCAAGACTGGGCTTTGCGCTTCCCCACTCTATGCCTTCTGTGGTGACATTGGTGACATTGAACACTTCATATGGCTATGCCTGGAATTTGACACAGAAAAAAAAAAGCGATGGTCGACAGCCTGCAAAAGAGCGGTCTTACGCACAGGAACTTTGAAGACGTCGTTTTCCCGGAGGGCCCATGGCAATCAGGAAGAGAGCGCAACGACTGCTGATAGCCTTCCTGCGAGACAAGGGGCCCATCGACACCTCATGACACACCCCTGATCCCAACGCAAAGGAGGATCAGGCGGAACAATTGCCGGCTATGTATGCCAGGCTAACCCCGCCTGCTTCAACATCATCATCACCACCACCACCATCATTATACAACAGTAGCAGTAGCAACAGTTGTGGAGGCAACTTTCCATGAAAGCAAACAGTCACAACTCAGCTCTTTCAGCGTGATGGCCTGAGTGGCATTTCGTCAAACGATATCGAACTCACGGGGGAAAAAAGAGAAAAGGGAAAGAGAAGCACGCTTTATAGGAGCAATGCCAGGCCGACTTAAACGCTCACATACAGTCCATCCGCCCTCTGAAATTGCGAAAAGCGGTCTCTCGTCACGTACAAGCACCACGCTTCGAAAGAATTTCGTGAACATCTCGCGCGCGCGCTGTTTACTAAGCGCGCGCGCTACAGCTGTGCAGACCGTGTGCGGAAACCGCGTCGACGCGTGAGCAGCGAACCGGACCGCAAAATCACTGCCCCAGCGAAGGCCAGCCGCTTGCCGTACGGGTCTCTCGTGTAGGCATTCCGCTTACGAAAGATCGCTATCTGAGCTAGCCAGTGCAACGGGACAGCGTGTTTTCGCGCGCTATGACAAATGAACGCGTTTTCGCACGTGTGCGCTTATCTGCGCCGCTCAACGCGTCCAAGCATCTCGTGTCCACGCGGCCCAGCGAGGGCACTTCGGACGGCTAGTGCTTACAAAGGTTGCACGACGCGACACGCTGGCGACACCCTCCGCTGGCTTCATAACGTCGGTTGCAGTTTCATTCTGGTATAGACTTTGTAAACATTAGGACAGGCACGCATGGACAATCCCTTCTCTATATGCCCCTCCCTAAGTAGTGTCACTAGAGTTCGCCCTTCTCTACCCCATCGAATCCGCAGTCAGTCAGTGCCCCCGGGGATTATCCCGCCGCGGTCTAGTTCTACTGCGCTTGCACGCTGGCCTCGGCTTGAGCTTCCGATGTGTTACAGAGATGGCGCAGCTATATACGTATAGTTATCAATGCCAGAGCACAGATGTCCCATGTGGTAACAGTCATTTTTTTCGTAACCAGTGCCAGGCGCTCTCGTGAATCCTGAACCAACGGCTCAACGCTTCGTCTGTGATTGTCAGGCGCAACAATTCAGCGATATTCACGCGCATTTGCAATGCTGGAACAGTCCTCGCCATCTATGCAAATGTAAAGAGGTGCCACAAAATACGCATTCAAAACAAGACAACAAAATAAGCTTTTAAGCTGATCTTCTTTCGCAATAGCAGCATATTTTCGAATTGGGCATTATGCTCCAATGGGTGTCTGGAAGAGCGCATGTCGCCTCAATGCAATCAGACATAACGTAAATACAAATAATTAAGCTTCCAACTTCTTTCATGCTTACGCAGACCTACTTATAAGGTTGTTCCCTCGCTTAATGTTGCTTTAGAAGCAGCTTGTGCTTCCTTCCGCTAAACACTTCTGAAAAACAATAGCAAAAAAAAAGAGTAAAAATTCAAAGAAAGAAAGAATAATGCAGTTCTGCACCATGTGCTCTTAAACGAATCGCGACACCACTACATGTTCCTCCGGGTGTTTGCCCCAGTATCTCTCAGTTTGTTTTACCACAGAGTCTTGTTTAAGCGCTCACGTTGTATTTTCGCCTGAACCCTGCGAAAACTACCCGCCAAATGACAATATAATATGATTCAACCTTCCTGACTAAGTAGTGCGTCAATGTCAGATTCTGGATTGACTTTCCAAACAGTCTGGTGTCACTCGCGGAGTCTGCGAGAAGTATTTCGCTTAACTGCTGCCAAACGCCTGTTCGGGTTGCTATTGCTACGCAAGAACAATTTAAAAAATATAAAGAAGATAAAGTTAAAGTCACTTATGTTTCGTTTAGTTTGTATTCTGATTCGACGTGATTTTGAATACGACAATAATTGTACATATGAGCCTATGGACTTAAAGCGTTAGGGCAAGTAATCAAAAGTAGCCAATGGTTTCAAGTACATTTATTGCTCTAATTTTGACATCCGCTACTTAAGTATACGTGGTTCGACGGCCTATTCCTCGGTATTTCATATTAGAAGTCTTACACTTCACAAAGGCACTTGACAATCAATGTCATTATGTTCGGTTTGCGGAAACAGCACTCTACACTTGCACATTACTATATTCTTGTCATATACTGCTATTGCATATCTAATAAAATTTGTAACTATGTTTCAAAGTCTTTTTGTTACCCTCTGCAGAACAATAGAATGTTTAGAAATCTGGCGATAGCCATTCGCCAGACATAAGAGAGTGACATAAACTGCATCCGCTTGAAGACAGGCGCAATTCCTGCAAAATTGTAGAACATGCGAAATTTATTTCCGTAACCTTCCGGGAATACATCCTAACAAGCCGTATTTCTTTTATATGCGTGTGTAGGGAAGCTTGGGATTATGGGTGATGCATGTGACTCCTTCTTGCTTAGGCAAACAGCACATGGCAAAATAAGCGGGCTCATCCAAACAAGCGATTATATCTTGAAGACTGCTGATTCGGCTCCGGGTAGAATTTCTCGGTGGGATTAATAATAATAATAATAAATAAACAGGGAAAACATAACCGCTCACCAACGCTATCGTGTGAAGTCACGGACGAAGCGTCCTTGAAACAGGTAAGCCTAAAGCTTAGAACTTTAAGAATAAAATTGTGAGGCTTCGAAACGTAGCAGATCCCAAGGCTATAAGAAGGTTGAAAGCGCGAATAAAGCTTAGCTGATTTGACGTTGAAATCTTAAAATCATGAAAATCTGACGGTCCGCTCTGGAGAGTGCGAACTTTCTTCTTCGTCACATCGCTGTCTCACTGTCGCGCGTATTTGTGTGCACGGCGCAGCTTTAGCCGGCAGTTTAGCGGCTTTTCAAACCTGTATCTCTGTCCAAGTGGCTCGGGTTGAACGCTGCCGTGTTAGAGCTTGTGAAAAAATAAGTATTCGCTTCGTGCTGCCCTTTGTCTTCAGTCGAGGCGGTAGCACCGCGGTTAATCAAATGCAGGTGGCCCGATGCACCACGTACAACGTCCAAGATGCTTCCGCACTCATGAGATACCGCGCAATTGATCTTGTTAAATGCTTTTGCGTTCGCTCTTCTCACCCCGAAATCGCCCGCCTTCCTGAAAGCACCACTTCTGTGTGCCCGCGACCAACTTAGAGACATTACGGAGTCTTAACTTGCCATATACTAATAATCGTATATCCAGAGGCCGTAAGACAGTAGTGCCAGTGGCGACATGTAACGACATGTTCGCCTACAAGGCGGTAAAACAACTCTGTGCTGCATGACCATTTTCATATAGTGGTTAAGAGCAGAAAATATATTTCTGCTCCACTGTCGCCTCTACTCTCCTACTATTTGACCATGGTCGTTTATTGCGAACGCATCGATGCGCAATATATTGTGGTCGATCGACTCTCAGAACACATTCTCTTCGGGATGGCTGTAGCGGGATGTAGATAGAATGCCTCTTTCTTTGTTTATATGCAATGTGGTGGGTTCCGGAGTCTGAACATATACTTTTTACGCCACGCGATAATCTCGCTCTTATTATGGACGAAATACACTCCATAATATGTGCGCTTTTATCACCGAGCGTGTAAACCACATTACGGTCTACATTACAGCATGGTTACCACATATACTATTCATGGTTACCACACATCGTAAAATCAGTACAATTTAACAGAACGAGACACGGGACAAGAATGTAGATGACACGAGTGTTCGTGTTGTCTGCTTTGTTATTCACGTCTCACGCTGTTAAATATTGTGAACCGGTGGCAACAGCCCCAAATCAGCACGTTGCTGTGACATTTACGCTGCAAAGCTGGGCAACGGCACGCAGAAACTGTAGGCCGAAAGAGATACAGAAAGAGAAAGTCGGAAGAGATAGGGAAAGGGAAAATAGAGATATAAACCGGGTTGAGCGTGGTTAGGCACCTTGCAGTAGGCAATGGGAAAAAGGACAGAAGAAAATAAAAGGAAAGCTCGTGCGTTCGTTTATTAACTTCTCGTCGAAGCTCGGGAGCTAGAAAATTCTGATATACGATTGCCTGATATATTCTTGCCTCGCATTGCTTGGGTATTATAACGTGATATTGACCGCTTATTTGCTGAGGAAGCTTAAATTTTCTTTTTCTTTAAAGGAGTGCTAACTACCCAAAGAGAGGCATTACATTCCTAGCATTGCGAAACAAATATTGTTCTCCAAGTATTTATTCCATGCAGCATATCCCAGAGGTGGTTTTAGCATGAAGTGCATGCAAGGCGAGGCATTTCTAGATCCATTGCTTCAACCAGTTGAATATTTTTTTTTCAAAAAAAAATAAAAACAAACCAGCCTTGCCAAGTATTTTTTCTTTCCTGCTTTTCATTTTCCCGTGTTGACAGTTTAAGTGTCGAGAGAAATGACTCTCGCAAAACAGACTGTGGAACTTTTACTTGTCAGTCACGCAGCCGCTCAACGAGCACGGGGACGATTTTAAGTTCCCATTTTGTTCTGTTTATTCTATTTTCTCGTGCTGCCATTGTGCTGAGTTTGCAACACACGACCACTTTCCGCGCGAAAGTACGCAGAATTGAAGCGCTATACAAACATCACGCGGACCACGATGCACCCGCTTCCACTGGAAAGGAAATGCGACTACAAATACTCAAAAAAGATAAAGACATCAATAAGGAGAAATACGAAATGCCGAAAATAATATGGGACATTCCGTAACAAATGCGACCGAAAACTCCGTCGAGAAAACGTATACAGATTAAAAACAGCTCAGTAGGTTTACATAATGGCACCTTTATCTGCTTCTCCTCAAAAAAAGTCACAGGCGTGCGTGGCACACACAGCACAGTCACAGCGTAAGCTGGTGGAGCGGCTCAAGAGTAGCTCCAATTTGGACACCACGCACAACAGGGTCTTCGTGGCAGTCTGTTCCTCTCGTTTTGACAAAAACAATCTGAACTGACCGCCCGGCGTCGACGGCGAGCTGCGGCTTGTAATGCTCTCTCCGCACCAGTCTGCTGAGCCAGATCAAGCCTTACAACTACAACTTACATGTCGGGCGCGCCACGTTTGCAGACACCTTAACTAGATGGCCCCCCCATACTGCCGTTTCCGGCTTAAAGAATATGTTTAAAGATGGCCTGGCGTCATCTTGGCAATTTAATTTAATTTATTAGACGAGGAATTCGCCTTTTCATTTCTTGTTGGTAGGATCTTCGCAGGAACAGAGAGCGAATTCATGCTTCGATATATGTGAGGCAGAAGGACGGCCTCTCACACAAGGCCTTCATCTACCAGTGCCGCAGCTATTCTTGACGTTTGCAGGTGAACCGCGGGCAGATGTAACGAAATGTTAATTCAGCGAATGTTATTGGCTGGCGTATGTGTGTAAATTGCCTTTTATGAGCATTTACCACCACATTTACGGCTGTTGACAGATTACACTGAATATTGGAGAAGTCTGAGGCTATAAATAGTATCTCATTCATTAACCAGTTTTGCCCTTTCAGCACTTTTCGTTTTTATCCAGTAGCCCCCTTCCCTCTGTGTAGAGTAACAAGCGAACCGGATGCACGTTTCCTTGACCTCCCGGCCTTTCCTTTTTCTCTTCTTTCTGTTTATCTCTTTTTTAAGCTGCCAGGATGAAATAAGAAGCAGTAGACTACAGCACCTCAGGGCAGCGTCACGCGATGATAGAGAGGCGACTTTGCAAAGCTATTCATCTGGGGCGATCATGAACCTGAAATCGAAAATGCGCTAGCTATGCACCAACATGTGATATATTTCTACTTTTCTCACAGGACAAGGAGTATTTAGCACAATCTCCTGGTGATAACATCTCCTAGCTTGTCCCTTCCCACGAAAAAAAAAAAAAGAAACGCGACCATCACTTTACTTTGCAGAAATGCAGCACCGATGTCGTTGATCAAAGGTTTACGATGTCTTCAACCAACTTGCGTGCTCAAACGGCACCCCACCGCCCAGTAAGTGGAGGAAATACACAGTGTTGCAGTAAAGATTCGGCGCAGGAAGACAGCATGATTCTCAGTGACCCTATTCCGCGCGTCGTCGTCAATCTCGGTCGCCATGCCTTCTCCATCTCGGAATCGTCTCCGCGTGTTGTCACTAATAACGCATTCCGACAACGTATATCGAGCCCTCAAGAGTGATGGTACGAGCCTGCTTCCTGTACCTCCACACCCATACCATCTTTGGCTCACGTCTTCGGTACAGCAATCGGCACCAGTCACGTTCGTCTCGCGTGGGAAACGCCATCACGTCGTCGCCCTCGTTGAAATGGGAGTGGTGTCTCAGTCGCGAGACGCCCGTCGAATCTGACAGCAGAATTGGAAACGCGGGGCACTCGAATGCACGCGGTCACGCACTGATGGACATATGTCCCAGAAGGGTGCGTCGGTGAAACAGAGTTTCGTTTCCGCTCAGCGTATTGAACCGCGCTACATAAGTGCGACTAACCACAGCCGCCCCTGTGACCTTCAAATGAGTGCGTCCACTTGCGTTTCAATAGTGCCGCCAGCCATACTGGGCGGGGATGATTGCGTGAGTAAAGTACACGAGCAGTGCCGAATGAAAGCTCGTGTTAAGGGAACGCCACAGTGATGAAAACTATTCGTTTCGTTCGTTTATTTCCATGCTCTCCAAGAGCTCAATTATCGAAAAGGAGGCGGGGGGTTATTGAAATGTAAGTATGTGTACGTTAACGGAACCACTGGAGGTGAAAGGACAGTATTCAAGAACTGGCAACCGTTCATTTTTGACAGTATCCGTGTGTCTCTAACGAGTTCATGCTAAATTTGGAGCGTATCACAAGTCTTGCGCGCATACCTTCCCCGCAAATAGGGCAAACAAACTTCGTCCACCACTTCTACTGGCACAGTCGATAGTAGTCGTGCCCGTGCGGCAATGTTAATTTGGAAGCCGGACGTGCTAAGCAGTGAAATGTCGCATGGCTTTCGCACTTGGCAATTTGTGTAGGCTTTTGTGCGCTGCGCAGACTCCGTGAAAGGCGGCGTTTGCGCACGTAGTTTGCGGGTTGCAAACGATATGTGGTGTCCATAACGTGGCCCCTGTGACGTGTTTTCGGTTCATGCAGTCAAGTGGACCTCATGCTGGTTAACCTCTTACATCCGTCCTTCAGCATTGTTACAAACACGTGAACGACAGTATACGAAATATTTGCGTGGTATTCGTATTTTCCGCCACCTGACGCTTTGGGCCATTAGCAATTAGTAACGGTATAGCGTACAGTATTTCTATGTCTCCGAGGAGCATTCTCCTTAAGGTTTGTAATCACTAAGGGTGTTGTAGTGGTGAAATATTCAAATCATATCGAATCAGAATATTCGAGAAAAATCACCTTCGAATATCGAATTGGATATCGAATATATTCTAATTTCTGAACAAAGTGAAATATTTGTTACAAAGTTTGTGGAGTCCTTCTGGCAAGATCACTTGATTTGATTCATTAGTGTAATAGTCTGCACAACTGGATGTCCGGTCAACTACGGAGCTTGTTTATGAGAAACAACTAACTTCCAGTTATTTGGCGCACAATGGCACAGACAGTAAGGAAACAAAGGGAAAACACGTCACCAGGTGGACGTACAGTGTTCTGTTCGTTGAAAGAGAGAAGTGCGATGCTACAGCACTGCACAATGTTTGAAAGGGTGGAAATATGATGATTCAAACTGCTTAAATGATCCATTGCTATGCTTAAATCAACTCAACCAATTCTTATGTGGGCTGCCTAAAACCGAGGAATTTTTATTCAATCGCTGGAAACTTATACAGCAGAACGTTTCTGCTCCAAGCAGTTGCTCAGGGACTGATCTCTCTAAGCAACAACAGCCGCTCTTCTGCAGCAACAACATTCAGAATAGTCCTTATACTCGCATCAATCTCTCTCTCTCTCTCTCGAGGTTCCAGCGAGCGGTGTTATCCCTTATATTCGAACAGAAACGGGTATCCGACAATTTCGAAAAGAGAATTCCTGAATCAAGTAGGAATGAAGTAGAATTAAGGGATTATTTAATTCATATATAAAATAATGGATAGTCTCGCACCAATAAAGGTCATTACGCATTACCTTCACAGTATCAGCAGTTTGAAGGACGACGAACACAAATTCCTGAATTCCGTCTGTACCGTGCCTATACAGCGTTTTCGTTGAAGATTGCTGCGCTTTTTCGATATCTGGCAACTTTGGCAATTAGTTTCGCAACACATATATTATTTACGCCTAAACATAGCCACTTGACCTTACTGCTTCCGGGTCCTAGAAGCATGTTTGTAGAGCGAAATGTGTCATTGCGATGTCAACAACACCCCGGTGCCAATGGTGGACAAGATCAGAATACTCGGTATGTGGATACAAGAAAATGGGAGAAACACCAAAACAATAAACAGACTAGAAGCCAAGAATAACCAAACTAGCAGGCACACAAAAGGATAGCAAACAAAAACATGGCGATGAAGCAGGTGAACCTACTTAGGCTTGTCCACTCTTTCATCATTAGCCGAATCAAGCTATCCCGTACTTAAAGCCAACTAAAGCAGAGAGGGACAAGGTAGACATTCTCATCAGAAAGGGTGTCAAAACCGCCATAGGTTTACCAGCGTACACATCAACCAAGACGATCCTCAACCTAGGAGTGTCAAACACCCTAGAGGAAATGTGCAAGGTGAAACTCTCGGCACAATATGTCAGACTAACTGGCAGCAAAACGGGCAGATCCATCCTTAGGAAACTGGGCTACCAGAACCCAGAATAGCGAGATGGGATAACAGCCGTGCCCAAAGAAATTGCCAACAGGTTAAGAATACCCCCGTCTAAAAAAAAACATGCACCCCATACACAACGAGGAACGCAGGAGAAGCAGAGTCCAAGGACTCCAAAGCTCCCTCCTCCAAAAACAAGGGGTAGTGTACACTGATGTGGCAGAGTACCGAGAAGGGCACTACGCTGCAGTAGTAGTGAGCAACAAAGGCAAGCTAATCTCGAGCTGTAGCGTGAGACACTCTTCACCACAGGAGGCAGAGATGGCAGCGATTGCCCTGGCAATCACAAACCCATCAACCAGGATCATCATCACTGATTCTAAAACTTCAATCAAAGCCTATGACACCGGTAAGGTGTCCAAACAGGCCGGCAAAATTCTGCAAGCAGGCAAGGAGAACGTACCCAATAACCTGATTATAATAATATGGGCGGCCGCCCATAATGGACTCACAGGGAACGAGATCGCCAACGAGGTCGCCCGAGAACTCACACACTGGGCCCCAGCGCAGGCAGACTACTCCCTGTCCAAAAAGCAAGACTTAACCACATACAGAGAAATTCTAGAACATTATAGAATGGACACGAGAACCCTCCCTCTCAAAAAGAAGTAATCCGGCGGAAACTGCAGACGGGTACCTTCCCAAACCCGTATGTACTACACAAATGGCTTCCCGAGGTGCACTCTTCCAAATGCAAAAACTGTGAAAGCATAGCGACTCTAAATCACATGCTCTGAGCTTGCCCAGCGCTAAACGTTCTGCATGGTAGCAAAGAGTGATGGGAATCCTCCCTCCACAGCCAGGAAGAACCAGCCCCAAAAAAATTACTCCATCTCCCGCTAAAGGGAACCATGTGTGCATGCGAAGCAGCCGGGAGATGGTTAGCTTGAGCGGGAGATGGTTTCGCGGCAGCGGCCCGAGCGCTCATCGCGGCGCTGCACAGGAGAAAGAATGAGGCGCGCGCGCTCCGTCATTTTCATACCGCGGAACTACCGTGGCACCCCCAGCGGAGTATGCAGCTGTCGCACCACCTGTCGTGCGCGCCGCTCCGGATTTCTAGAGGAGAGAAAGGGGGAGCGTAGGAGAGGAGAGGGGGGAGGGGACGCGCATGCGCTGTGGGGGTGTGGGACGCCCCGGGAGGGACGCACAGAGCCACCGGCAAGAAATGGTTCGCATTTAAAAAAGTTGTCGCAGTTTCACCTGAAAGGCGAAGCATCAATTGCGATAGCAAATTTGTAGAGAGCTATACGGAGTAATGATATTAGCTTTATCAACTGTATAAACTTAGACATGCAGCAGCACCGGCAACACGGAGAACTATTGTCGACGCCTTCGGCGTTTTGCCCGCGTTCGCTCAAAATGCGTGCGGCGTTGGTGACTGTTGCCGGAGCCTCTGATATAAATAGGCACTTGGGGCCGCACCTAAACGTCGCCTCCCTTCCCTCAACCTCCCCCTCCCCCTCCCCCTCCCCCACGGCCTCTCTCGCGTCGGAAGAAGGCGCGTTTGCTCTACGTAAAGGTGTACGTTACAATCACCACATATATGGTGATTGTAAAGGAGGAAAGAGACGCTTACTTATGCAGCCCTTAAGCGAGCACGGCGCAGAACGCGCGTTTGTTCTCCGCCGTGCGTTCACTCCCCGTGAAAGCGCGCGCCCCTCGCGCCCTTACACTCGCACATACTGCGTTCGGCGCGCGGCGACGATTTCATCTCCATTGACGTCATACGGAACCTCACGGCGACGGCGACGGCGACGGCTACGGCGACGGCGATGCCGACGGCAGAAATCTGCTTTTGAGTGTCCATATAATTGCTATCGCAATAAAACTAGAGGACGCTTAAGCTTCGTCTTTAAGAGTGGAACGCGATAGCGTTATCGGGACCCGTTCGCAACGCATTTTTCTTTGAGTAGGTTTCACTGCAGCACAGAACGTGGGATAGCCAGCTTACAAAGGCCAAGCTTACACCGATCCCCTTAAAGTCGGCTTCACTTTTAAACAGAAATGCATTGCTGGGAAGACGTTTTCTCAGGGGCAATATAAGTTGTCTTATATTAAAATGTGAAGGTCCTAGGACCTCTTTTATTGTTTTATTAATTTTTGGTTTTGCCCCGACGCGCGCGCGTGTCCAAAACGCATTAGGCAAGCCAAGTCCCAATTTTACCTGCCGAGGATGCGAGCGGCATCTGGATAAGATTTTTTCAATTAGTCTACCCGAGCCACGGCTGCCTGGATCGGCGCGCGCGGCGGAGCAACCCCTCCGCGCGCGCCGATCCAGGCGGCCGTGCCCACGTGGCCGTGACCGAGCGCGCCGCTGATATGATGGTATGGTAGAAATTCTGGCAAAAGGAGCTTGTGTTTGAGTTTCCTCGTAACAGAATTATGTTTTCTCGTACATTAAAATAACAGTCCGACACCACCATGCCTGTAGGTAGTGGTTAAGTGTACTTTACCATTTTTCTGACAGATTTCACTGTGAGAAATTCAATTTTTGTTCACTAACACCTTGCACCATGCAGAGGGCCAGCTAGGTCGGGGTGGTTCAGAATGATTTTCGCCTGTATTAACACCTTGCGGCACGCGGAGGGCCTGCGTGGTCGGGATGGTTCGGGATTATTTTCTCCGCCGCCGAGGATGTGGCGGCCAGGCACCGCCTGACCACCATCCTTCAGTGAATTTTTTTCACTCAAATAAAGTTGTTTCTCTCTCTCTCTCTCCGCCACGGACGCCAACGCCAGAGTTTCTGCGAGACGGAGCCCTTAACGCTATCGCGTTAAAACGCGATAGCATTTTAACGCGATAGGGTTGGGGGCAAACGGTGAAAGGAGCGGTCGAATCATATGACCTCCAACTCATCATTTTCCCCCAAAACCCGACGAGATTAGGTAACAGCGTCAGCGTAGGCACCCTTCGATATCTTACATTCACAAATAATGTCGCCGATGTATTCTGGACCAACCTAGAAGAGAATCTAGGCAGTGACTATTTTATCCTCAGCGTGTCGTATGTTCTCCGAAAATTCGACGACCCTGTGGACATGTGGCAATCACGGACTGGGTAAATTATCGCAAAGTCCCTATGCCGGAGATATTACTTGCGAACGGTGAAGAACGGCCACGCGCACACGAGCTGCTCATCAAGCAACATTTAAGCGGATAGCCCTCACACTGGAAACGCCGGTAGTTGACAGCAATCTGCTCCATATGTGGGAAGGCAGAAGGGGGCTGACCAAGCGATGGAAAAAACAGCGACGTAATCGCAAACTGTGCTATATATCGTATCGCCGAAATATCTGAGCGGGCAAACGCTTACGCACAGCAGTCAGAGGCAGCGAGTTGGTCGAGTTTTTTCGAATCACTTCTCGAAACGTTACACACCTCCATGGGCAATACTTCGCAACATATGGGACAAATAATGTCGCCGATGTATTCTGGACTAACCTAGAAGAGAATATAGGCAGTGACCATTTTATCCTCAGCGTGTCGTATGTTCTCCGAAAATTCGACGACCCTGTGGACATGTGGCAATCACGGGCTGGGTAAATTATCGCAAACCAGGAAAAACCAAACGGCCGCGAACCACACCCTTCAAGAACTTGCCGGGGAATTTCCAGGAACAGATCAGGCCCTCCTCACTGAGCACAAAGAGAAGTACGTAGGGGTGGTAACCTCTCCCCCATGCACCCTATACCATACCAAGGGCAAGAAAACGCAGTGCTCGAACTCTTTGCGGCAGCGCAAGCTGCGAAGAGAAATGCTGCTCCATGACCGGATCAGCTCCCAAATGCTATGATCCGGAACCTGAGCGACGAACACCTAGAACAACTTCCTAGGTATTTTAATGAACAGGTATGGGGGAGGGGCTTGGTTCCACATTAATGGAAGGAGGCCAAAATCGTGCTTATTCCGAAAGCAGCAAAACCTCATTATCTACAAAGAGACCGATGTCACTAACCCACTGTCCTGGCAAATTATTTGAGGTGATTCACACGTGGCACTTCACCACGCACATATTCGTCTTTCGCCATCATTTGTCAACTAAGGATGTTTTCCTACTATTTCTGAAAGAAGTCTTTTGCAACACCGCGTTTGGTGCAGAACATCTCGTCCTAGCTGTTGATTTGAAAAGTGCATTCGACACCGTGTCACATGAACTCATCTTATCTGAGCGGAATGACATCGATTGTAGAGCAAGAATCTAAGACTATGTCCACTCTTTCCTGATATATAGCGGGAATTAACATCTCGAAACTGGTGTCATCCTGAGAATGCGTTCCCAGTGGATCCGCCTTGCGAATTTCGCTGCTTGAATTTATAAATTGCAACATGGGTCATAAGGTAATTAGTTAAAAATTGCATTAGCAAAATCTTGTTAATTATTCATCTCGTTTTTTTTTGCAAGTAATGACCGCCTCTTCGAGTAGACCAGCTCATGAACTAGAATTCTGCTTTCCGCCACAAGCAACGTTTAAAAAATTTTGAAAGTGTTCGCTGAAACACCCGGTATAGGAACGACAGGGGTCGCATCTTGTGACAAATTATTTCATTTTCGATTCTTTTTGCCGTTTATAGTCGGATCGGCTGTTATAGGGACCGTTCACTTGGCGTGATAAATGTGAAGATAAAGATGAAGAATGAAATAGTTCAAAAGAACAGGTTCATGGGGTAGTTGGTACTGCATGACTTGAGGTAAACCGCAAAAGAGCACGCAGGGCGACAGAGGAGACGAGGACACGTACCGCTACATCAAAAGGCGCCAGATGCCATTCACCGATTTAATTCGACAATGCGCAGCAATCTATCTATTACAGTACGCTTCAGGCAGCGTTTGAAGTTGTCACAATTAGTGTAACAATGTGCCCAATACAACACAACCGCCTTTCAGATGGCATACGCTTGTGTGCACTGCTACTACGTTTTCGATTCTCTAACTTGTGCACCCCTCAGCAGTCTAGAGGGGTTCGAAAACCATTTCAGCAGGATTCTAAGCTCATAAGAGCGTAATTTACTACGCGCGCTTCTTTTGTTATGAGCCAGAATCTCGCGCGTTTACTGAACAATGTTTCGACGCAATGGGGCGAAATTCAGATTTGTACTGCAGGAGGGCACCTCATAACTCCAATGGGCCGGTGCACGGCACGAATCAACAGTCGCGGTTTCACGTACATCGGCGACTTCGTCATTCTTCCTGAATGTTCAAAGGACCTTATACTCGGCATGTATTTCCTTCAGGCGAACGGTGCCATCATCGACCTGCAAGAGTATAGAGTCAGCTTCGCTACTACACAATACAATAGCGAACAGTAATGACAACGACCGTGACATCGCGCTTCGCGTTTCAGACGATCACGTCAAGTTGCCAACCAAGAGCAGCGTGCAATTACCCTTGTCTGATGCGACATGGAGGACGACGCCGAAGGAATTGCTGAGGCAAACATCCCCCTGCTTCTTGAGCGCCACATTTGCATAGCCAGAGGGCTTCTTCAGGTGCGAAACAGATGTTCAGTCATTTTGCTAAACTTTAGCAGCGACTATCGGTATGTACCACGAGGAACGACAATCGCATTTCTTCGCGAAATCATTGATGTTACTGACATTGGCACATTGGAAATCACATCGTCTCAACAATCTGAGTAACCCAGCCTAAAAGAACGCATTCACGTTAACGCTGCTCTGCCAGACCATCAGAAAGACCGTCTACTGAGTCTCGTGAATGAATTTGACGAGTGTTTTTCAACGTCGTCCAAAGTACGGCGCACGTCCATCACAAAACACCGCATTATTATGGACGAATCCGCACGTCCTGTTCGCCAGCGTCCTTACAGAGTGTCTCCAGTGGAAAGGGAAGCGATAAAGCAGCAGGTGAAAGAGATGCTCCAAGACGACGTGATCCAGCCATCCAAAACCCCGTGGTGCTCCCCTTTAGTGTTAGTCAGAAAGGAAGACAACACACTATGGTTCTGTGTAGATTACAGAAAGTTGAACCGTGTCAGCAAGCGCGACTATTATCCATTGCCACGCATCTACGACGCATTGGATCGTCTACAACATGCCAAGTTTTTTTCTTCGTTGAATCTTAAATCCCGGTATTGGCAAATCGAAGTTTATGAACAGGATCGTGAAAAAACAGCGTTTGTGACACCTGACGGGCTTCATGAATTCAAAGTTCTCCTCTTCGGTCTCTGTTCCGCACCTGCCACCTTTCAGCGGATGATGGATATCGTGCTTGCTGAACTCAAATGGCAAGCCTGCCTCGTATACTTGGACGACGTCGTCGTGTTTTCGAGCACGTTTGACGAACATCTCGCACAACTCGACAGCGTCCTCACTGCGATCCGTACTGCCGACCTCACCATCAACCCTGAAAAACGCTACTTCAGGTTCCAAGAGCCCAAATTTCTTGGCCATGTCGTTGGTCCTAAAGGCGTCCGACCAGACCCCGACAAGTTAGCTGCCGTCACCTAGTTTTCACCACCCACAGACAAGAAGGCTGTCCAACGCTTCCTTGGTTTGTGCGCCTATTATATACGCTTCGTCGAGGGATTCTCGAGAATTCCTGAGGACGCTAGGTGGCGTCGAGGAGTGCGGAGGCACTCACATCGCGCTTCGCAGTTCCATGTTTTTTGGTGTGTTCCGCCCTAAACACCCAGGAAAGTTCGACTCCATTTGACTCGTGAAGTCACCCGGAATCCGTGGACACCACTTTTGTGACCCGGGAGCCGTTGCTTACACCGCGACGTCAGAAGAAGCCCTCCACTACGTGGCAGCCGCGCCAAGCCTACCGATAGGTAGGAGACGCTGGCAGCTGCGCCGGTGGTGCCGGCAACGCAGACGCTGACGATGGCCGAGGCGTCTGCGCTCGACACGAAGAACGCCGACGGGCGTTCCTCTGCTACGACGGAAGAGGACATGGACCTTACCGGACCTTCGACGAGCAAGACCGACGGCATCAAGCCAACGACAACTCACTGTGAAACTATTGAAAGAGCGACCACTGAGGACGACTGGCACACCGTCCTCACTTTGCGGCAAAGAAAACAACAAGCGAGAGAGAAGAAACAGGGACTAAGAAGACCCGAAGAACGAAAACCAGAGGAAAACCCACAGCGAACCCAAAGGAAAAGGAAGGGGATCAAATACCCGCCGTTTCCGAAAGACGACTTCAAGATAGTGATTCGACCCCACCAAGGCTTACCACAACGAACAATCACCACCCCGGAGATGGCTACGGCAGTCTCATCCGCCTGCCAACACACTGTAACAGGTGAGCACTTTCTGTTACGGATAAAGCCGGGATCGAACATAGTTATCATATCAACCTCGGAACAAGAAGTGGCAGAGCGAATTCGTCGCATAACCACGCTCACACTAAATGGTCGCAAACATGCCGTAAACGTGTACGCGGCGACTGGCGAAGAAGCCCTCAGGGGAGTGGTGCACGGGATACCAGCCAGCACACCCACTGAAACGCTCATGGCCAACTTGCGGGTGAGAACGCAAGGGGTGGAAATAATACATGCACGCATGATGGGGGAAACGAAGAGTGCAGCGATCACCTTCTGTGGCCCGACTCTCCCGCGCTTTGTGTATTACTGCGGAGGAGAACTAGCCTGCCACCCGTATAGAGCAACGGTGCAGGTGTGCAAGACCTGCTACAGCAAGGGGCATCGTACAGATGTGTGCCCCCAACCGGACACTCGCGTCTGCCGCATATGTGGTACGAGGGACCCGCTTGACGGACATATGTGCGCGCCAAAGTGTGCCTCGTGCGGGGGGAACACGTCACAGGTGACCGCAGCTGTACACAGCGACTCAGACAGCCGAGAACACCCGCCAGGCAACCGAGAAAGCGCTCGCCCAGCCCAAAGGGTAGGGCGATCCGATGGTTTACATCTGAGGAAGAGGAATCGGAAGTTTGCAACCAAGTGAAGTCGCGATCGCCAAGCCGACACAGGACTCCGTCACCCAACGATCGAAGAAGAGTCCGGGAACGCTCCAAGACACCGCCTCCACCCCGACGGGGATCGAGCTCAATGTCCAAGCCTTCACCGACAAACAACAGCCCGAAACATCAAGCAGGCGGATCGCAGCTGCCCACTCGACCCACCACGGAGCCGGCGGGACAGAAGTCGACGCCTCCTACGAACACGCAGGTAAGCTGGGCTAGGGTCGCGGCTCCCATGACCACCCCAATAATACAAAGTGAGGAATATCAGAGAATAATCGGAGAAAATAAGCAACTTAAATCCAGTCTTGCTGAACTACAGGCCGAACTCGCAGCACTCAAACAACATCTAGCAACTATGACCCAAAGCCAGAACACAAAAAAACAACCAACACAAATGCGAACGGACACGACACAATACGCTACCCCCGCGGCGCAACACGGGGAGGGACAGCTACGCAACATAGAAACCCAGCTCAAACTTCTCTTTGTGGAGATAGGAAATCTCAAGCAATATGTCGACGACTCCATCAAAGGGGCCAAAAAAACACGGAAACGGGGAAACCCAAGCCCCGGAGGCCGCGATCCCGAGGTCTTGTTAACGACTGACACGGAGACAAATTTTGAGAGCTCCTAAGATGGCTAAACAACACACGCGCAGTCAAGAGAATCTCGAGTTGTGGCAGTGGAATTGCCGTTCCCTGCACAACAAAGAAGCTGCACTGACACAATTTGTGGAAGCAGCGGCAATTGCACCAGATCTTATATGCTTGCAAGAAGCAGGCAAACCGAAACTCTCAATAAAAGGATACACACTCCACAAAAACGCCGATCACACGGGGACGGCAATATTGGCTAGGAAGGATCTCGAGGTGAGCGTCGAAACTATACCGGGGATTCAAATACCACATCAAATAGCCACGGTATGGCCGGTGAAGCGAGGTCGCCCGAAGAACATCGTAGCCAATGTATACAGCTCACCACGAGACCACAAGGCGGACTTCACACCAATTATCTTACACATCATGAACACCGCGAAACGAGGAGATAGAGTAGTATTGCTAGGAGATTTCAACGCCTGGCACACGGAGTGGGGTTACAGAAGGGACACGGCCAAAGGTACCAGCCTACTGAAGGCAACTCAGACTCACGATCTGATCCTCGTCATGGAGCCTGACTCGCCCACCAGACTGGGAAATAGCGTGTCAAGAGATACGGCCCCTGACCTCACTTTGGTAAGCGATGAACGAAGAGTCACTTGGACTAACCTAGACGAGACATTGGGGAGTGACCATTACATTATCGGTGTCTCCATTCAAACGGCAAAAATAAGACATCCGATCGGCACGGCACGTCTGACAGACTGGAAGAAATTTAGGGAATGCCAAACTGAGGCCCCGAACTTCAACACGATACGAGATTTGACGGGGTACTTACGGGACGCGGCGGAACAAGCCACCAGACAATTGCAAACTACGCAGAAAAACCCAGTGGTCGACAACCATCTGAGCCACCTTTGGGAAGCAAGAAGAAGCCTCACCAAAAGATGGAAGAAACAGCGGCACAACCGAAAGCTTAGAGAGCGCGTAGCACAACTCACGGAGGCAGCCAATGCGTACTCGCAAGAGCTGTGCACTACGAACTGGAGGAATTTCTGTGACTCTCTCCGCGGCACTCTAAACACAAAGAAAACGTGGGCAATCCTTCGCAGTATGCTCACCCCTGCAACCACGCGGAGAGAAACGACGCTCGCCCTCAGGCGCATAGCTAACAACTACGCAGGCTCAGACGAGGAGCTACTGAACGAGCTCCAAAACACGTACGTGGGAGAAAGGGTGACCCCAACCACCACACCAAGTTATACGGGATCGGCTAACCCCACCCTTGACGAACCGATATCGTCTGCAGAAGTATACGCTGCAGCGCTGTCCTTTAAGAGGAACACGGCGCCCGGACCGGATCGTATAACAAACGCCATAATCAGAAACCTGGGCACGGAAGCTTTAGAGCAACTAACGCAGCTCTTCAACGACACGGTTTGGAAGATAGGAGGGTCCATACCACCTGAATGGAAAGAAGTTGAGATCATTTTAATACCTAAGCCGGGGAAACCAAAATCACTACAGAACCTCCGACCAATCTCGTTAACCTCCTGCCTTGGCAAACTTTTCAAAAAAGTCATCCAAACACGGCTTGCGAGATACTTAGAGGACAACGAACTCCTACCAAATTCGATGTACGGTTTCCGACATGGGGTTTCCACGCAGGACGTCTTCCTCCTATATACTTCGGGACGAGGTTCTCAACCCACCACCAAGAAACATGAACAGAATCCTGCTTGCCTTGGACCTGCAGAAGGCCTTTGACAACATTTCACATGACGCGATACTCACCGGCCTACAAGAGGTAGGCTGTGGGGAGAGGATCTACAATTATGTGCACAGTTTTCTCAAAGACAGAACGGCGTCCATAGGGCTGGGCCACCTACGATCGGACACGATTCACATGGCCAACAAGGGCACTCCACAGGGCTCTATACTCTCCCCCCTGCTTTTCAGCATAGGGATGAGGAAATTGGCTCTAGCGTTGGAGGAAGACCCGGAACTTGGAGTAGCTATCTACGCGGACGACGTCACCCTTTGGGCGACTAAGGGGTCCTACGGGCACAGACAAGACACTCTACAAAGAGCGATCAACACAATTGACGAAAACGCGAGGAGGGCAGGCATGAGATGTGCACCGGAAAAATCAGAATTTATATAACTCAGACCTAAAAATACCCAGCAGACACGCTCCCCCATCATCAATCTGGAGATCAACGGAAGCCAGGTCAAACAAGTGCAGGAGCTCAGGGTGCTAGGCATGCTAATTCAGGAGACGGGCAGCGTATCGTCAACGCTAAACAAACTCAAACACACATCCAGGAGCGTTTCGAGGCTCATAAGAAGAATCGCCCGCAGTAAGGACGGCATGAGGGAAGACGACACCAGGAGACTGGTAGAAGCCTTCGTCATCAGCCGCATTACGTACGCTCTGCCATACCAGCTTTCACGAAGATGTGAAGCAGAGCAGGCCAACGTACTCATACGCACTGCCTACAAAGCTGCACTGGGCCTCCCTGACTGCACTGGCACAGAACGTCTGGAGAGTCTGGGTATTTACAATACGTACGATGAACACGCCGCGGCAGTCTTGATCGCGCAAAGAGAGAGACTCAACTCGACAACCCAAGGTAGAGCTTTACTACAGAGACTTCACTACCCCTTGACACCCCAATTCTGCGGGGAGGAGACGCACCAAATACCCAGACAAGACAGGGAACGCATACACGTGCACCCAATACCCAAGAGCATGCACCCCATGTTTAACGCCGGCCGCAGACGAGCGAGAGCGGTGGCACTCGAACGGTTACGCAGCGACCCAAACACTCACTACACAGACGCAACTCCCTACCCATCGAGGCTGAGAGCATTTGCTGCGGTCGTCACTAGAGGAAACCAAGCAATCACGTCGGCTACGATCCATACTAAGAGCACGGCCGTGGCCGAAGCGGCGGCCATAGCACTAGCCATACGAGCGGCAGAGGGCAAGAGGCAATCTGCACACGTTCTCACGGATTCGCAAGAAGCTTGCCGACTGTTTCTGAGGGGCGTCCTCCCTCGGAGCGTCCTAGGCATACTAGGAAACAACCTTCGAGAAGACCACATCATCACATGGTGCCCCGCTCACGAAGGTGTACAGGGAAAGGAACGGGCGGACCGCCTGGCTCGAGGACTAATTTTCCGAGCCGCGGACATATCGACCCGGGAGGAATACCTCACACCTACGCTGCCGCGAGATATCCTTGACAGCCAAAGACGCACCAGGCAGACAATGGCACCACCCCACCCTAAACTCACACGCTGGCAATCCAGGGACTGGAGACGCCTACAAACGAATACATATCCCAACATACACGCACTCAGCAAAATACACCCGTCCCAATACGATGACTGCTGTCCTTGGTGCGGCGACACACCAACCCTCAAACACATCACTTGGCATTGCAAACAAACACCAGCAGAGGGAAACTCACCCCTCGTCACACGGAACGAACTTGAAAGGTCGTGGGAGGCGCGACTCGCCCGGCAGGACCTGGGAAGCCAGCAGGCAACCTTGGACCAAGCCGAACGAGCCGCTAGAGCCAGTGGGGCCCTGGAATAGGGGCTTCACCCGCAAGAACCTCAGTCTGCTAATTCAATAAAATCTTTATTCCTCCTCCTCCTCCTCCTCGAGAATTCCTGAGCCTCTGACACGGCTTACACGCGACGATGTTCCTTTCATTTGGGCGGACGAGCAGCAGCAGTCGTTCAATGAATTGCGCCAGCGTTTGCAAGCTGCCCCAATACTTGCTCATTTCGGCGAAGACGCAGACACAGAAATCTATACTGACGCCAGCAATGCGGGTCTCGGCGCAGTTCTTGTGCAGCGGCGAGATGGTGCGGAACGCACCATTGCTTATGCAAGCCGCAGACTCACCAAGGCTTAGAAAAACTACTCAACCACTGAAAAAGAATGCTTAGCGGTCGTGCGGGCAATTAGTAAATTCTGACCCTACTTATACGGTAGACCCTTTAAGGCTGTCAGCGATCACCACGCCCTGTGCTGGCTTGCCAACCTCACGGATCCTTCAGGCAGACTAGCCCGTTGGAGCCTACATTTACAAGAGTACGACATTACCGTTGTCTACCGATCTGGAAGGAAGCACAACCACGCTGACTGTTTGGCACGCGCACCGCTTCCTACGACACCATCGGACCCTATGACTTGCCATGTGTCGGCATTGTCGACGCCGTAAAGATGGCTGAGCACCAGTGCGCTGACCCTGAGCTGCTGCCGCTTATCGAGCACCTTCAAGGAGTTGAAGGTGTCTTACCTCGCTCGCTTGTGCGCGGCTTATTATCGTACTATTTGCACAACAACGTTCTTTACAGGAAAAACTGCGGAAGCGGTCCAAATACGTACCTCCTTCATGCCGTCGGCGCTTCACCAAGACATTTTGCAAGCCTGCCATGATGAGCCATGCGCGGGACACCTGGGATTCGCTAACACATTAGCAAGGATACTACAGAAGTATTACTGGTCACGGCTTTTTTCTTCGGTGCAACGGTACGTAAAGACCTGCCGCGATTGTCAGCGCCCCAAGAAACCACCCTTTAAACCGGCTGGCTTTCTCCACCCTATGGACCCTCCTCGACACCGTTCCAACAAATAGGAATGGATTTACTTCGGCCATTCCCGAGAGACATCTTCACGCAACAGATGGATAGTCGTCGCTACAGACTACTTAACCCGGTATGCCGAAACCGAAGCTATTCCGCAAGCAAACACGTATGAAGTGGCCAAGTTCTTCGTCTACCATATCGTCCTACGACATGGTGCACCGTCTGTTCTCATCACGGATCGCGGTACAGCATTTAGAGCCGAATTTATGCAGGACGTTCTCCAGCTGACACATAGCTCTCACCGCAAGACCACTGCCTATCACCCTCAAACCAATGGACTAACGGAGCGTCTGAACAGAACGCTGGCTGATATGCTCTCCATGTATGTCGACGTAGATCACAAGATGTGGGACGAGATTTTACCCTATGTGACCTTTGCGTATAACACTGCTGTACAGGAGACTACACAGTTTACGCGGTTCGAACTTGTATACGGGCGCCACGTCACCTCAACACTTGACTCCATGCTACCTGTTGCTGATAATAGCCCGACCAGCGAAAACGTGGAAGAGTTTGAACGAAGAGCCGAAGAAGCCCGCCAGCTCGCTCGGCAACGTATCCGGAGCCAACAGCATACCAACACGCTTCAATACAACCAGGGTCGACGCGACGATCATTACCATACCGGCTACTGCGTGAAGGTCTGGACGCCCATCCGTCGCCGTGGACTCTGGGAAAAGTTGATCTGCCGGTATTTCGGTCCCTACAAGGCTACACGCCGCCTCAGTGACGTAACCTATGAATATGAAGTCATTCCCTGCAGTTCAGACCCCGGTTCGCTCCGTCGTCGTCCTCACGCTGAAGTTGTCCATGTAGTGCGCATGAAACCATACTACATATGCTCGTACGTGAACGCCCAGATGCACCTGAGGAGCTCTATTTCTTGTCGTGGCTGAAAGAACTTTTTGACACGACCGAGACGGTCGCTTTTCGCACGCGGGGCAATTGACGCGATGATGTGGGGCTTCCGCACCGCGGGTCGGCGCCATAAAAGACGACGAAGCGCGTAGGCCGCACGCTCTTCTTCTGGCACGCCATTAAAGAGAAGCGTCTATTTTTTCAAGACTCCATCTTTTGTCTACGTTACAATATTTGCCCGTATAGCTGAGTAATAATAGTGCAAGCCTTTTTTCATATATAAAAACGTTCTTTATACATGTTGCGCAATGCACACGCAATACTATAAAGAATTTAAAATAACGCGAGAAATACTGACGAAATAATCTCCCGACCGTTAAGCAGCCCTCTACAGCACCCGTCTCGTTTTGTTCTGGCATGACTGTTCTACCAGATCAACTCAACGACCCTGCCGATGAACAGGGTCTTGTTGTTGCCCGGTTCGTAGAGCACGAACACGAATGGGTGATTGACGTGAAACTCGATCGGCCAGCCGGGGTGCTCGCCGCTTTCGTTGATCACCGTGACACCATGGTGCTCTCCTTCGTGGCCCACCTTGTTCGCCTTGAGTTTTACCTTGTGCACAAACTCCATGAGAGGCTCGCCAGACTCCTTGAGGAGGCCGCTGAGGTCGGCCTTCTCCGGGTCGAAGAGAGCAGCCAGGCCAGCCCGCTTGAGCATTTGCCGCAGCGACACGGAGCTCTCGAGCTCGATGTTGGGCATGCTCAGTTCGACGAGCGTCTTGTCGCAGCTCTTGAGCGCCTGCTGCAGTGCCTCGGCGTTCAGCTGTTACTCGATGGCGTGTACCTCGCCGCGGTCGGTGGGCAGCAGGAGCAGCATGTTCCACTAACCGCACACGCTCGGTACGACCAGGCAGCGAGCCGACAGCGTCTTAGATGCGCAGTAGCGGTAGTACCAGATGGAGCGTACCATGCGCGCCTTGCACGGTTTGGTGCCGTTGTTGTAGAAGTTGGCCAGGACCGTCTTGTGCCGGTCGAACCGAGAGCCCCAGGAGTGCTCGGCGTACGCGGCGCTTGCAATCACGTGGCACGCCGTCGAAGAGCCGTCTGTGATGATGGTCGGCAGGTTTTCGCTCATGACGCTGGGCACGTGTTCGCGGGACGTTGTCTCGAACCAGAGGTTGATCTAGTTGTTCATGTGTTCAGGTCTGGCGTCGGCCAGGAGTGCGCGGATGCACACGTGGAAGTTGTCGCGCAGTGCCTTGCTCGAGGCGTCCTGGAGGCGCTCCACGGATGTCATGTACAGGGAGCTGATGAACTGCACGTGCTGCAGTTTTTCGCTGATCCGCAGCTTGCGTAGGAAGTTCTTGAAGAAACCCTGGATTCGGTGGGCGGGTACGGGTAGCTCTGCGCAGTGCAGCACGCCTTCGAGCTGCTCCCTAGTGGTGCCCTTGCTGCCGAACCACACGCTAACCAGCAACCAGTAGAGGTGACTGGGCGAGAAGGAAAGGTTCTGCTGGCGCGGAAGATAGCGCAGCAACCGAAGAGCGAAGCTGTTGATTTCAAGGACTACGTGCTCGAGCACTCGCGGTTCGAGCAGCGGACCGGTTGTGCCCAGCTCCAGTTGTTGTTGTTGTTGTTGTTGTTGTTGTTGTTGTTGTTGTTGCCTCCAGTTGCAGACTTACGATGGATGGC
The DNA here is from genome assembly GCF_013339745.2 of Dermacentor silvarum. NCBI lineage: Eukaryota > Metazoa > Arthropoda > Arachnida > Ixodida > Ixodidae > Dermacentor > Dermacentor silvarum. The sequence continues at coordinate 186,125,603 of NC_051155.1, read as the reverse complement.
GACCGGCGTTCGTCCTCGTCCTCTTCTTCAAGATAAACAGACACGCAGCTGGCCGATGCAGGTTCTGCGGGGTAGATCTCGGGGGCGCTGCCAGTCGCCGGAGTGTGAGCCATCTTCCTTAAGGGCCTAAGACAGAATAATCGAGGACAAAAGACGACATCCATAATTTGGAACGCGTCTACGCAGCTTCTTCTGCTCGTGCCATCGCACGAGTCACAGTGTAAGGCTCACGCATTGTCTTCGTTCTCTTTACCAAACACGCTACATTGTCATACCGGGAAAGTGGCGATGGAAGTATATTTTCTGTTCACACGAAGAAAAAAATACTGAGAATTCTGTTTGATGGCTTACGAGATGTTGATTTATTTCTGTAGCCAATTAAGAAAGACATTCTTAGCCGGAAGTAGCTGTAAGCATCCAGTGATAATTAAATCCTAAATGTGTATGCGTATTGTTTCTGCAATTCTTATCTCATAATAGCAAAGACAGGGGCACAAATTTTATTTGCGATGATGACAGCAGTGAATCAGGCGATAGTGGGTCAGTTGAAGAAAATCTGGGTGCTCGAATGACCCATTGAGCGAAATTCAGCTCCACTAACGTGAAACCTGGGGAGGTGCGAGGCATGCAGTGATGCACCGCTAATGGGTTCATACTGCCTTAAGCAATGGCTCATAACCCCGTAAACGCGGCCTCCCCATTACGACGACAGAAGAGACGTGAAATTTTACGCTGGAATGATGAGCGGCAACGCCGCCAGCTGTGGAAGACAACGACGACGACTACGAACGTGGGAGCAGTGGCGCGAGCGCGTGCCGAGCGCGAGCACGAGCCGCTTGCTTACCGTGACTACGACGACGATTACGGGGAGGCGACGTTTAGCTGCGGCACTAAGTGTCTATTTACATAAAAAACGTTGTGAGGCGAGAAGGTGGTAAAGACTTCCGACGCTGCTCGACGAGTGTCCCGTTCTGATGTCGTCGAAAACCTCCGAGCCGCCCCCAGAGGCTCCGGCAACAGTCACCAACGCCGCACGCGTTTCGGCGTCGACAAGAGTTCTGCGTGTTGCCGGTGCTGCTGCATGTCCAAGTTTATACAGCTGATAAAGCTACTATCATTACTCCGTATAGCTCTCTACAAATTTGCTATCACAATTGATGCTTCGACTTTCGGGTGAACCTGCGACAACTTCTTTCTTTTATTTCTTGCTTCAGTGCTGATGGCGATAGTTTTTTGTTACGAACTACAAATTACTGCTCGCTTAAACAGCTGTTTACGCCAGCCACAACCAGCTATCGACCATAACAGCCCCCCCCCCCCTCCATCTTCCAGTCGCTGTTTTCAAAAGTGCCCATGCAGCTAGTCTGCCCATGCAAAGGTGTCCATGCATCTCAGGCAGCTAGTCTCAGCTAGTGTGGTGCGACGGCGATCATAATCGCAGATCAGCATGTCTTACAAAATTTTGTAATTGAATCAGCGGTGCACGGTTTACACGGTGTTTGAAGTGAACAACCAAGTGTACGAGCCGGTGTAAATAAATAAATGCACCACTTGCAATCGGTATTCAACGTGAAAATTACGCATGCTCTAACTGTTCCTTGCCAGGAATATGTATGGTTGAGAATGAGTTTAAAAAAAGCGAGCATCACGTGTAGAAATCGGCGTCCAAATTTCTACAACAACCCCATCTGCGCGGAGGGCCCTTTTGTCTTTGCAGTGTGGCAACAAAAACGTCTGAGTTGTCTGCCAGCGACTCCACTCCTGCCGATATGGCCTTCGGCACAACACAGCTGTCGCAGGAAGTTGGCAGACGAAAACCGGCGTCGTGTCGGTCCAGTGCGATCGGGCCTAAACCTATCTGAACTTTTATAAACCGATAAAACAAGCCGACGACACCGGCGATCGCCGCATGGATGGACGGAGGGACGGACGGGACGGACGGACGCGTCGGTCGGTCGGTCGGTCGGTCGGTACATGTTTACTTTCCCCCTGCTATCCCTAAACCCAAGGGCTTCAAGGAGGTCAGAGAGAGAGAGAGAGAGAAAAGGATTTAATAAAATACAGGGAGGTTAACCAAGACTGAGCCCGGTGGGCAACCCTACGCTGGGGGAAGGGAAAAGGGGAGATAGAGATTAAGAGAAGAATAGAAAGTCCGCTGTTGATATCGCCGACGTAGCAACAGATCTCTGTTCTATGACTGATGATCAATCACTCCGGATCCATAGACGATCACTCAGTCCTGTAGTTTTCAAAAATCGCAGCAGCGCTTTTGTGGCCTTTTGCAGCTGTGATATTTGAGGCCATGGTCCCAAGATCTTGCTCAAGGTGAACGGTCTTCTAGCTAGCCTATTGAGAACGTTGCAGAGGTCATGTCTTTTGTTTTGAAAAGATGGGCAATAGCATAGTAGGTGTTCTATAGTCTCATCGACACCGCAGGCATTACACTCGGCACTATCAGCCATTCCAATCAAACGCATGTAAGCATTGGTGAATGCAACACCCAAGCGTAAGCGGCACGGTATTGTTTTCTCATTTCGCGGAAATCCAGGCAACAGCCGCAGCTGCATAGATGGGTCGAGAGAATGCAACCGATGCTGGGTGAATTCAGTTGTATGCCACTTCTCTAATGTCAGAGGAGTCTAAAGCGACAGCTGGGTAGATACCCAGCTCATCTGAGGTGGCACTAATACGTCAGCTGCTGTCCCAATAGCAAACTTGGCCTGAAGTTTCATGACCAGCAGAAAAGTATCAAAGGACTCTGCTATAACTTCAAAGAACGTAAGTTTGGACATGTTGGTATTCCATTCTAGCTTTTAGCTAGAATGGAATACCAACATGGACAGTTTATACAGACGTAGACTAACTTCGTCTACATCCGTCTAAACTGTCCCTGTGTATCTTGGGCGCTAAAATTTAAAATCTGCTATAACGTTCCAACGTTGCGTGGTCTACTGAAGATAGCGTTTTCGATTTCGGCGTTTCGACACAAAGAGAAATTGCCGGGACGGGCTCGGTAAACAAGAGTCATTCTGCGTGGTCTCGGGGAGCCTGGGCCTCCGCAGCCGACGCTCTTATCCGTCACTACTTGGTTGCGACTCTCGATGAAAGAGCCGTCGACACGGAAGGAGCCACTGGAAAAGCAAGAAATGGCTCGTTTCATTTTGTCGAGATGTGGCCGTGCACTTAGCTAATGGCGACGTCGAGGGTCCATTTGTACGTGCGTGTGCGCGTGTCTTTCTGACGTTTGTGTTTGTGCGTATGTAGGTGTTTGTCTACGTGTCATTCTAAGTGTTTTGTGTTTGTTCACGGTCTTGCGTGCGCTAGCTTTTGTTTTCGTACGTGCATGTTTTGGAACATGTTGTTGTGCTTGTTATGCGCAGGTTATTAATACGTCGTTACGCTTTTTCTTCGGACATTCTCCAGTTCGTGGTCTCGCCGTATATATATATATATATATATATATATATATATATACGCACATCTTCCTCACCTGTATATTAGCATCATCATCCTCACACTTTTGCTTATCCTCTTCATCGCCTGTGCGTATATGTGATCATCATCATCATCGCGTATGTGCTGCGCTGGTGCGCTGACGTGGTGTGTGTGTGTGTGTGTGTGTGTGTGTGTGTGTGTGTGTGTGTGTGTGTGTGTGTGTTGTGTGTGTGTGTGGTGTGTGTGTGTGTGTGTGTGTGTGTGTGTGTGTGTGTGTGTGTGTGTGTGTGTGTGTGTGTGTGTGTGTGTGTGTGTGTGTGTGTGTGTGTGTGTGTGTGTGTGTGTGTGTGTGTGTGTGTGTGTGTGTGTGTGGTGTGTGTGTGTGTGTGTGTGTGTGTGTGGTGTGTGTGTGTGTGTGTGTGTGTGTGTGTGTGTGTGTGTGTGTGTGTGTGTGTGTGTGTGTGTGTGTGTGTGTGTGTGTGTGTGTGTGTGTGTGTGTGTGTGTGTGTGTGTGTGTGTGTGTGTGTGTGTGTGTGTGTGTGTGTGTGTGTGTGTGTGTGTGTGTGTTGTGTGTGTGTTGTGGGTGTGGGGTGTGTGTGTTGTGTGGTGTGTGTGTGTGTGTGTGTTGTGTGTGTGTGTGGTGTGTGTGTGTGTGTGTGTGTGTAGGTATGTATGTCGACGTTGAGGCAAAACTTTCCTGACTATTCGCTAATACGTCATGTACAATTTCTATTCTTCAGACTTGCGTCTTTTCTTTGCAATTAGTGTCGACGTATTTCGGCCACTAACACGCAATGTGTTACATCGCATGCTTTGACCAGTGCGTAAACTTACCTATACGTCAATATTTGGTGCTGATGATGTTTTGTTTCCATCTCTCTCCTACTCCCGTTAAGATGGCGTTCGGTCGAGCCCTACTATCTACAGCTCGACCATTTTCTTTTTGTTCCAAATAATACTATAAATAACGGTGGTGTCAGTTTATACCGATTGTGTTTTGTACCCGCCGAAAACATGCGAGTCACCTTGTAAGATAAATAGTAAAACTCACGCAGGAAGTCTTCACTGGAAAGCACGCAGCACGCTTTGCCGGCAACTTTTGCGATTACAGAAGGCTTCTTGCTATTTGTAGATGCCCTCAGTGCGTTGACGTTACACGCCACTGGACTTAACTAGTGCGCGGAAACTCAAATTATAGATAATCTCTGAATTTGCGGACTACCCAAATGTAAAAGGAAATATTTTGAATAATTATTTTCGTAATTTTACGAGCCAGAACAGCAATCTCGTTGTGAGGCACGCAATAGCGCGCGCGCGCTTGTGGTGTGTGTGTGGGGGGGGGGGGGGGGGGGGGGGGAGGCTCCGTATTAAGGTTTACCGCATGGGGTTCTTAACGTGCACCCAATGCAGAGTACGCTGGCGTTTTTGTACTCCGCCTCCATCAGAATGCGGAGACTACACGATCGCCTTGAGACCTAACGCAGCGTTTCATTTCCTCGAGTAATACGGATCGTTTTGCGTGGCTTAACAATCAAGACGCCAGAAATTCTTCACGTCTCCCTTGTCCAGATTTGCCCACAGATTATGATTCAGCCGCACGATGATTCTGTTGTTTGTGATATCACGTGGATAAATTGCTCAATACTTTCACCCGCGTGACCTGTCATATAGCTTTTGACTTCTGCACATGTTATTCTGCTCAATGCTTACTCGAAGCGTGAACTCTAGCTCCATACTTTTGCAACGTGTCTGCCGTTTATTTGGTGTCGTTGATCTTGCCGGCAGGGTATTTCACGGCTGTTCAGCCTTCGTCGTGTTGTGTCTTTGTCTAGTTTTATTTGTTAACCCAGCCGACTGACGCTGTCACAACCTGCGAATACGCCATCGCTGCTGCGTGATAATATGATCTCGGCCTCGTGGAACAAACCGGCATGTTCCTTAACCGTGCTCAAGTGAGAGCAAGGTAGACTAATGCTTCTCTTCCGAAAATTTCGTTCTCTCTTTCTACAAAAAAGAAAATAACAAGCGATCATCTAAATATCTATCTTTTTTTTCCTTTCTTTCTTTTTTTTTCGCGGGGGTGGGGGGGAGGTGGTGTTCAATATCCGATTCGTCGCCTGACTGTTTGTTCAAACTATACGGGCAGAAATAAATGAAGCTTCCATTTTTGAGGCTTCTGTATGAACTGTGCAGACAATAAACGAATTAGGTGCTTTCGATTTGGTTTTTGAAGTAATGTACGCATGCGAATCGCTTTGAAATTATAACTGCGGGAACGCAATTTTCTGTCCAACTCAGATGCCCCGCAGTGCTGCACGCGATTTGTTCTCATATAGCTTTACCGATCACAAGCATTAGTATTATCCACATATTGTGAAAGTTAGATGGCAGCTGTTTGATTACTGCTCAAAACTCCTCTAATTGCAATGCGCTCGGAGAATAGAAACCTCTTATATAATGAAGTTTAGTATCTAGTATTTTGAGCATCAGCACAAGCTTTCATAAATACTGGAGGCGCCCATTGCGCATTTATTGACATTGTTGGCCTGATAAACGCGCATGTGATTTAACCTCGTTGAAACAGAGTAGCAGCCGCAATCGAACCCGTCATTTCAATTTTGAGCATATTTGCGCGTGGTGTAGTGGGCGGTGTCCAGAAAATTCAGGCAGGCCTAGTCGAAAAGCAAGAAGTGCGCGCTTCTCCTCCATGCCTAGAGGCAAACGACTCTGCCGGAAGCGCTGACTCTGCTGCTCCTAATAAAGGCCGCCAGTTATCTTCTACATGTGCGACAGCATAACGTCCAGGATGCCGTGAACCACAACAGTGTTATCAAAATGCTTGCAACTGAAAATTATTAGCCATACTCTTGCTCAGTTGACATGCTCAGTGCACACTCTATAGGGCGGTATAACCTAAAATGATCCCAAACTGTTTTGATTCCAATTTCTGCAATCAGCCTCCACGATGGTCAAAACATTTTCGGGCCACTCCCAACTTCGCCTGTCTGTCACTCGACGTCACGAAAACCATGATAGCTCCCCATATGATATAACGTGTACACACTGATTATGCATGATCAAACCGCACAAAAGAAAAATAATCATTCCTGATTCGTCGCTTTTTCCCCACTAGCCCTCTACTATTGGTCCAATGTTTTCTAGCTACGCCCACTTCGCCTGTCTGTCACGCGACCTCACAAAACCGCGAAAACTCACCACGTCAAAGTGACGTGCACGCGAAAAAAAATGCATTAATATGCCGAACAAAACTGAATTTTTTTTATGAATAGCCACAGACTGCCCCGCTCGAAAGGAATATAGAAGATGGCTGCCCACCGATCGCTCAGGCCCTCGCTACTCGCACCTGGTGGTGATTATGTATTTATTTGCGCATGATAAACCTTTTTGCGTGGCAGTAAAACGTTATCGAGCCCTTTCGGCATGCATATGACATCGCTCTACCAACTCTTCCTTGCTGAGGATTCGTTTTAGTGGCATTCTTATGCTTCCGTTGCACGCCGCCGCGATTTTCGACCAGCCACCGCAAGCTAAGTAAGGCGAAGCGGACCAATCGGAAAAGCCGGCACCACCCTCTTCATACGGTTATCTATTTTCACTGTGCTGCTCGGCCCCATCGAAACCCTCTCCACTATAGCGTGCTCCTCGCCTCTTGTCAGCCAATTAGATAAGAAAAACCACTCAGTGTAGACAATGTTATTGGTTTTGAAAGCGAACAAAGGTGACCTCCTATAAACGATGAGACTGTTTGATTGGTTTGTTCAGACAACGCTGCGGCTCACCGCCCGATGCTTGCGTCGGCGGTTACGTATATTTCACGTCAGGAGTTTGGAATCAAAACAGTTGGGAATCAGCCCCTAGTGTTTTACGAGGGGCGCTATAACGTGTGTGTGTGTGTGTGTGTGTGTGTGTGCGTGCGTGCGCGTGCGTGCGTGCGTGCGCGTGCGTGCGTGCGTGCGTGCGTGTGTGTGTGTGTGTGTGTGTGTGTGTGTGTGTGTGTGTGTGTGTGTGTGCGTGTGCGTGTGCGTGGGCGTGTGCGTGTGCGTGTGCGTGTGTTTGAGGTCATACATATATAAAAAAGCACTGTGAAATAAAAGAGCGAATGCACTATTCATCAGGCTACGCATCAGCATCTATGTTAAAAAATTAATAATGCGCTACCATTACGTGGCTCATGAGGCAGAATATCCGACATAGTTGTCGGCGTTGGCGTCACCACGATGTCCGAGAAGGTACGAACCCTCGACTTTTGGTGGGAGTCGAACCCACAGCCTTCGGTGTTAATTAAGGTACAGTTAATTAGATATAGGTAATTAAGGCACTCGAACCACGACCTTTGGTGGAAGTCGAATGCTTGACCGTCGGTGGAAGTCGAACCTATGGCCTTAGGTGGTAATTAATTCACAGTTCATTAAGTAGAGTAAATTAAGGCCCTAGAACCCACGTCCTTCGGTGGGAGTAAAACCCTCGCTTCTGCTGACGTGGCCGCAATGCTTTCGCATTCATCCACGTAGGGATAACTAAGTGCCCCTTGAATTTTTTCCACACTACTGCCTGGAGCTCTCGAACGTTCTATTGCGCTCGCTTAAAGTCAGGATATCCTGGAAAAAGCGAAGTAAAAGGTTACCCGCAGATAAGTAGAAGCCAGCAGGGAGATTCAATTGAACGCCGTCACAGAGGGAAGGTTGAATACTTTTTTTGTGTCGATCAAAATCTATCAGGTGTTACATTCTGTTTTCTGATAATCTTGCGATCTTATAGAAAACATACTTTACGGTACATTCTTTTTCTACAATTATAAAGAAAACACGGTTTCCCCAAATTTAGGCGTCCCGACCTTAGCTGCATCATTATATAAACGCTGATAACGCCATAAGAAGAGCAGAAAGCGTTCCCAGGACTGCAATGATTGCGGTGAAGTGCTGTCTAACGCACCCTTACCTGGTTCCGTCAAAGTTAAGCTAATCAGACGTCGGGCCTATAGGAGAAAGCATAGGGAGAACGTGCGCACGAATCGGCACAAATGAGGGCATTTGCAAGCTAATTACATTTAGGCTCGAGTGAAGATAGATTTGGTCCCTGTCTTCGCTTCAGAAGTGCTTTCCAGACATGTCTAGTGTATAGCTTTTCTTTCTCGTAATCATATCGAAGCGCGTTCGTCTATCCCGTATTGCCTCATCATAACTAGGCACTTTTATGTGCGTAAAGTGTGCACATCCCTCCCTACATGAAGACAAGTATGTGCGTGTGAAGATCTTGAAAGCAGGTTGCGAAAAGGATATATAGCTACTGTCACAGCACGTTTTATGGTTAACAAATCAGAGTACAACGTTCATTTTCCTCTGGCTTCTTTTCACTCACCTCTAGTGCTGTTCATCTTGAACTGCAGACGATGCACAGTTACCTTAAGCTGCGTACAGCGTGTTGTAATCGCTAAAATCAAGTCTAATGCGGGAGCACTGAGCTGCCACACAAATGTTTTGCAAATTGCAGTGTTGCTTAGTGACAGCAGCCTTGCAAGTACCACTAAAAAGACGTCAGGTAAATGCTTTGTGTCATGTCTGGCACTTAACTTTTAGCGTTGTTAGGTATGACGAAAACTATAGCACAGTCTCCCACACATGCAGCCGCATAAAATTTTATTGCGCATTCCTTTATTGCTTGTCATCCAAGACGGACGCAGATCGCTATGGACGCAACTGCGTAGAACTTCCTTACCAGTCTTTCGGATATGACACACCTGCTACCAACGTTCTTTGAGGTATAAATACTAAGTGAAGAACGAGTACATTCCAAGGGCGAACACGAAGCAAAAAAAAAAAACGCGAGTAATCTCATAAAGAAAACGGGAAACCATTATTTCTTTAAAGCAGAAGGGGGTGACTTGCGAGTGCGGGCACGCCAGACTTTTCTTTCCAAACCCATTTCCTGGCGCTTGCTTTTTTCGGGGGCATTTCGTTTATATCGCTGTTTCTCAATACAAAGCAGCAGCAACAAGTTTTATAATGGAGAGTCACCGGAACGAGCAAGCATATGACTCGATCAGGAGCCTAATGTCCTTTCCTTTTTTTTCTTTCTTGAATTTTCATCTTCCACCATGACTCGATATGGTGCCTGCTTGCTATGGTTTCCGCTATGGTTGCAATTCTGTTCTCTTCATATATGTTATTATTTTTTTCTTTTGCGCAATACAACCATTTAGCACCGGAAAGAAAAGGAATCACTCCTTCTCAGTTTTATAGCGTTTCTTTTTTTCTTTTTACTGGCATGCGCTGCTCACTGCACCCACGCACCGCACCAGTCGCAAATGCTCGAACTAATGAAAAATGTGTCGTGGACAATTGTTTCTCTAAAGGCCCAAACGGCATTTCAGCAGTCACGCCCAACCCTTCCTCCAGCGCCGACATTTCTCGGTGCATGCACACAAAGAACTGTCTCGTATGCGCGGAATCCTTTGTTACGAAGAAACATTCATCAGCTCGGAAAGCTTGCCTTGCACTTCTAATACATGAAAGAGAGAAAACAGGAAGAAAAATAGTGTTGTTTCTTCTGCCATTAATTTCCTGGGCAAAAGTTTGCTCCTTGCTGCTGACGCGTGTTCCGTCCTCGTTTCACCACCACTGACAATTCTCCTTTTCTTCTATTTATACAAGTTCTTGAATCGAGTGAGAAAGAAAAAAAAGTCCCGGTGCAACTAAGCAAACCTTTTTATATAATGCTGCGACCGCGCTCGCAAACCGTCCATCTATTTGCAGCTAAATGACTCTGGACGTTGCCTCAACGCGTGCAGGTTTAAAATCAACTTTCGCTTGGAGAGAAAAAGAAA
>NC_051155.1:186099355-186115224 GCF_013339745.2 Dermacentor silvarum | reverse complement strand
TCATTTGGGCCGACGAGCAGCAGCAGTCGTTCAATGAATTGCGCCAGCGTTTGCAAGCTGCCCCAATACTTGCTCATTCGGCGAAGACGCAGACACAGAAATCTATAATGACGCCAGCAATGCGGGTCTCGGCGCAGTTCTGGTGCAGTGGCGAGATGGTGCGGAATGCACCATTGCTTATGCAAGCCGCAGACTCACCAAGGCTTAGAAAAACTACTCAACCACTGAAAAAGAATGCTTAGCGGTCGTGTGGGCAATTAGTAAATTCCGACCCTACTTGTACGGTAGACCCTTTAAGGCTGTCAGCGATCACCACGCCCTGTGCTGGCTTGCCAACCTCACGGATTCTTCAGGCAGACTAGCCCGTTGGAGCCTACGTTTACAAGAGTACGTCATTACCGTTGTCTACCGATCCGGAAGGAAGCACAGCCACGCTGACTGTTTGGCACGCGCACCACTCCCTACGACACCATCGGACACTGACTAAGACTTGCCATGTGTCGGCGTTGTCGACGCCGTAAAGATGGCTGAGCACCAATACACTGACCCTGAGCTGCTGCCGCTGATCGAGCACCTTCAAGGAGTTGAAGGTGTTTTAACTCGCTCGCTCGTGCGCGGCTTATGATCGTATTGCTTGCACAACAACGTTCTTTACAGGAAAAACTGCGGAAGCGGTCCAAATACGTACCTCCTTGTCGTGCCGTCGGCGCTGCGCCAAGACATTTTGCGAGCCTGCCATGATGAGCCATGCGCGGGACACCTGGGATTCGCTAACACATTAGCAAGGATACTACAGAAGTATTACTGGCCCCGGCTTTTTTCTTCGGTGCAACGGTACGTAAAGACCTGCCGCGATTGTCAGCGCCCCAAGAAACCACCCTTTAAACCGGCTGGCATTCTCCACCCTGTGGACCCTCCTCGAACAACGTTCCAACAAATAGGAATGGATCTACTTGGGCCATTCCCAGAGACATCTTCGCGCAACAGATCGATAGTCGTCGCTACCGACTACTTAACCTGGTATGCCGAAACCAAAGCTATTCCGCAAGCAAACCCGCATGAAGGGGCCAAGTTCTTAGTCTACCATATCGTCCTACGACATGGCGCACCGTCTGTTCTCATCACGGATCGCGGTACAGCATTTACAGCCGAACTTATGCAGGACGTTCTCCAGCTGACACATAGCTCTCACCGCAAGACCACTGCCTATCACCCTCAAACCAATGGACTAACGGAGCGTCTGAACAGAACGCTGGCTGATATGCTCTTCATGTATGTCGACGTAGAGCACAAGATGTGGGACGAGATTTTACCCTATGTGACCTTTGCGTATAACACTGCTGTACAGGAGACTACACAGTTTACGCGGTTCTAACTTGTATACGGGCGCCACGTCACCTTAACACTTGACTCCATGCTACCTGTTGCTGATGCCCGACCAGCGAAAACGTGGAAGAGTTTGTACGAAGAGCCGAAAAAGCCCGCCAGCTTGCTCGGCAACGTATCCGGAGCCAACAGCATACCGACACACTTTGATACAACCAGGGTCGACGCGACGTTCATTACAATACCAGTGACTGCGTGTAGGTCTGGACGCCCATCCGTCGCCGTGGACTCTGGGAAAAGTTGCTCTGCTGGTATTTCGGTCCCTGCAAGGCTACACGCCGCCTTAGTGACGTAACCTACGAAGTCATCTCCTGCAATTCCGACCCCGGTTCGCTCCGTCGTCGTCCTCACGCTGAAGTTGTCCATGTAGTGCGCATGAATCCATACTATATATGCTCGTACGTGAACGCCCAGATGCACCTGAGGAGCTCCATTTCTTGTCGTGGCTGAAATAACTTTTTGACGCGACCGAGACGGTCGCTTTTCGCACGCGGGGCAATTGACGCGATGATGTGTGGCTTCCGCACCGCGGGACGGCACGCCCAAAGGTCGGCGCCATGAAAGACGACGAAGCGCGTAGGCCGCATGCTCTTCTTCTGGCCCGCCATTAAAGAGAAGCGTCTAATTTTTCAAGACTCCATCTTCGGTCTACGTTACAATATTTGCCCGTATAGCTGAGTAATAAGAGTGCAAGCCTTTTTTCATCTATAAAAGCGTTCTTTATACATGTTGCGCAATGCACACGTAATACTAGACAGTTTTAGTATTGCGGAAATGGCACCACGCTAAACGCAATAAAATAGCGGGGTCAGACTGCGCATGCTCAGAACGCTATTTCAGTTTTGCGGGTAGCGTGCGTCCGCTATTTTTCAAATATAGCGGAGGCGCTAAACACTCGCTAAGTTTTTAGCGTTGCAAACATGGTGGCACCCTCGGCCCGAGCGCTTGACATGCAGGCTCATTTCAGGGCTTGGCGTGGATCCACACGGCTAGTTTGGTTGTCGAGCTGCTCGGTTTGCTGCTTTGACTACTCGCAGCTAGTTGGTTTTGCGCTTAGCGGCGCATCGTTGTCTTACGCTATACTAAAACTCTGTCGAAAAGCGTTCCGCAAAGATTTAGCGTGCGTAACACGCTAACGCTAACGCAAGCATTTACCGCAATACTAAAAGTCTCAACTATAAAGAATTAAAAATAATGCGAGAAATACGGACGAAATAATCTCCCGACCGTTAGCAGCCCTCTACAGCACCCGCCTCGTTTTGACCTGGCATGACTGTTCTACCAGATCAACTCAACGACCCTGCCGACGAACAGGGTCGTGTTGTTACCCGGTTCGTAGAGCACGAACACGAACGGGTGATTGACGTGAAACTCGATCGGCCAGCCGGGGTGCTCACCGCTTTCATTGATCACCGTGACACCATGGTGCTCTCCTTCGTGGCCCACCTTGTTCGCCTTGAGTTTGACCTTGTGCACAAACTCCATGAGAGGCTCGCCAGACTCCTTTAGGAGGCCGCTGAGGTCGGTCTTGACCGGGTCGAAGAGAGCAACCAGGCCAGCCCGCTTGAGCACTTGCCGCAGCGACACGGAGCTCTCGAGCTCGATGTTGGGCATGCTCAGTTCCACGAGCGTCTCGTCGCAGCTCTTCAGCGCCTGCTGCAGTGCCTCAGCGTCCAGCTGGTACTCGACGGCGTGTACCCCGCCGCGGTCGGTGGGCAGCAGGAGCAGCATGTTCCACTTGCCGCCCACGCTCGGTACGACCAGGCAGCGAGCCGACAGCGTCTTATATGCGCAGTAGCGGTAGTACCAGATAGGGCGTACCATGCGCGCCTTGCACGGTTTGGTGCCATTGTTGAAGTTGGCCAGGACCGTCTTGTGCCGGTCGAACCGAGAGCCCCAGGAGTGCTCGGCGTACGCGGCGCTCGCGATCACGTGGCACGCCGTCGAAGACCCGTCTGTGATGATGGTCGGCAGGTTTTCGCTCATGACGCTGGGCACGTGTTCGCGGGACGTTGTCTCGAACCAGAGGTTGATCTCGTTGTTCATGTGTTCAGGTCTGGCGTCGGCCAGGAGTGCGCGGATGCACACGTGGAAGTAGTCGCGCAGTGCCTTGCTCGAGGCGTCCTGGAGGCGCTCCACGGATGTCATGTGCAGGGAGCTGATGAACTGCACGTGCTGCAGTTTTTCGCTGATCCGCAGCTTGCGTAGGAAGTTCTTGAAGAAACCCTGGATTCGGTAGGCGGGTACGGGTAGCTCTGCGCAGTGCAGCACGCCGTCGAGCTGCTCCCTAGTCGTGCCCTTGCTGCCGAACCACACGCTAACCAGCAACCAGTACAGGTGGCTAGGAGAGAAGGAAAGGTTCTGCTGGCGCGGAAGATAGCGCAGCAGCCCATGGGCGAAGCTGTTGATGGCAAAGACTACGTGCTCCAGCGCTCGCGGTTCGAGCAGCGGACCGGTTGTGCCCAGCTCATGTTGCCGACTTACGATGGATGTCGACCGGCGTTCGTCCTCGTCCCCTTCTTCGAGATAAACAGACGCGCAGCTGGCCGATGCAGGTTCTGCGAGGTAGATCTCGGGGGCGCCGCCAGTCGCTGGAGTGTGAGCCATCTTCCCTAAGGGCCTTGGACAGAAAAAGCGAGGACAAAAGACGACATCCAGAATTTGGAACGCTTCTACGCAGCTTCTTCTGCTCGTGCCATCGCACGAGTCACGTGTAAGGCTCACGCATTGTCTTCGTTCTCTTTACCAAACACGCTACATTGTCATACCGGGAAAGTGGCGATGGAAGTATATTTTCTGTTCACACGAAGAAAAAAATACTGAGAATTGTGTTTGATGGCTTACGAGATGTTGATTTATTTCTGTAGCCAATTAAGAAAGACATTCTTAGCCGGAAGTAGCTGTAAGCATCCAGTCATAAATCCTAAATCCTAAATGTGTATGCGTATTGTTTCTGCAATTCTTATCTCATAATAGCAAAGACAGGGGCACAAATTTTATTTGCGATGATTACAGCAGTGAATCAGGCGATAGTGGGTCAGTTGAAGAAAATCTGGGTGCTCGAATGACCCATTGAGCGAAATTCAGCTCCACTAACGTGAAACCTGGGGAGGTGCGAGGCATGCAGTGATGCACCGCTAATGGGTTCATACTGCCTTAAGCAATGGCTCATAACCCCGTAAACGCGGCCTCCCCATTACGACGACAGAAGAGACGTGAAATTTTACGCTGGATTGATGAGCGGCAACGCCGCCAGCTGTGGAAGACAACGACGACGACGACGAACGCGGGAGCAGTGGAACGAGCGCGTGCCGAACGTGAGCACGAACCGCTTGCTTCAACGCAACCAGCTGTGGAAGACGACTACGAACGTGGGAGCAGTGGCGCGAGCGCGTGCCGAGCGCGAGCACGAGCCGCTTGCTTACCGTGACTACGACGACGATTACGGGGAGGCGACGTTTAGCTGCGGCACTAAGTGTCTATTTACATAAAAAACGTTGTGAGGCGAGAAGGTGGTAAAGACTTCCGACGCTGCTCGACGAGTGTCCCGTTCTGATGTCGTCGAAAACCTCCGAGCCGCCCCCAGAGGCTCCGGCAACAGTCACCAACGCCGCACGCGTTTCGGCGTCGACAAGAGTTCTGCGTGTTGCCGGTGCTGCTGCATGTCCAAGTTTATACAGCTGATAAAGCTACTATCATTACTCCGTATAGATCTCTACAAATTTGCTATCGCAATTGACAACTTGACAAGCGACAACTTCTTTCTTTTATTTCTTGCTTCAGTGCTGATGGCGATAGTTTTTTGTTACGAACTACAAATTACTGCTCGCTTAAACAGCTGTTTACGCCAGCCACAACCAGCTATCGACAATAACAGCCCCCCCCCCCCCTCCATCTCCCAGTCGCTATTTTCAAAGGTGCCCATGCAACTAGTCTGCCCATGCAAAGGTGCCCATGCATCTCAGGCAGCTAGTCTCAGCTAGTGTGGTGCGACGGCGATCATAATCGCAGATCAGCATGTCTTACAAAATTTTGTAATTGAATCAGCGGTGCACGGTTTACACGGTGCTTGAAGTGAACAACCAAGTGTACGAGCCGGTGTAAATAAATAAATGCACCACTTGCAATCGGTATTCAACGTGAAAATTACGCATGCTCTAACTGTTCCTTGCCAGGAATATGTATGGTTGAGAATGAGTTTAAAAAAAGCGAGCATCACGTGTAGAAATCGGCGTCCAAATTTCTACAACAACCCCATCTGCGCGGAGGGCCCTTTTGTCTTTGCAGTGTGGCAACAAAAACGTCTGAGTTGTCTGCCAGCGACTCCACTCCTGCCGATATGGCCTTCGGCACAACACAGCTGTCGCAGCAAGTTGGCAGACGAAAACCGGCGTCGTGTCGGTTCAGTGCGATCGGGCCTAAACCTATCTGAACTTTTCTAAACCGATAAAACAAGCCGACGACACCGGCGATCGCCGCATGGATGGACGGAGGGACGGACGGACGGACGGACGGACGCGTCGGACGGACGCGTCGGTCGGTCGGTCGGTCGGTCGGTCGGTCGGTCGGTCGGTCGGTCGGTCGGTACATGTTTACTTTCCCCCTGCTATCCCTAAACCCAAGGGCTTCAAGGAGGTCAGAGAGAGAGAGAGAAAAGGATTTAATAAATACAGGGAGGTTAACCTAGACTGAGCCCGGTGGGCAACCCTACGCTGGGGGAAGGAAAAAGGGGAGAGAGAGATTAAGAGAAGAATAGAAAGTCCGCTGTTGATATCGCCGACGTAGCAACAGATCTCTGTTCTATGACTGATGATCAATCACTCCGGATCCATAGACGATCACTCAGTCCTGTAGTTTTCAAAAATCGCAGCAGCGCTTTTGTGGCCTTTTGCAGCTGTGATATTTGAGGCCATGGTCCCAAGATCTTGCTCAAGGTGAACGGTCTTCTATCCAGCCTATTGAGAACGTTGCAGAGGTCATGTCTTTTGTTTAGAAAAGATGGGCAATAGCATAGTAGGTGTTCTATAGTCTCATCGACACCGCAGGCATTACACTCGGCGCTATCAGCCATTCCAATCAAACGCATGTAAGCATTGGTGAATGCAACACCCAAGCGTAAGCGGCACGGCATTGTTTCCTCATTTCGCGGAAATCCAGGCAACAGCCGCAGCTGCATAGATGGGTCGAGAGAATGCAACCGATGCTGGGTGAACTCAGTTGTATGCTACTTCTCTAATGTCAGAGGAGTCTAAAGCGACAGCTGGGTAGATACCCAGCTCATCTGAGGTGGCACTAATAGCGTCAGCTGCGGTCCCAATAGCAAACTTGGCCTGAAGTTTCATGACCAGCAGAAAAGTATCAAAGGACTCTGCTATAACTTCAAAGAACGTAAGCTTGGGCATGCTGGTACTCCATTCTAGCCTTTAGCTCGAATGGAATACCAAAATGGACAGTTTATACAGACGTAGACGAAGCGTTTCGTCTACGTCCGTCTAAACTGTCCCTGTGTGTTTTGGGCGCTAAAATTTAAAATCTGCTATAACGTTTCAACGTTGCGTGGTCTACTGAAGATAGCGTTTTCGATTTCGGCGTCTCGACACAAAGAGAAATAGCCGGGACGGGCTCGGTAAACAAGAGTCATTCTGCGTGGTCACGGGAAGCCTGGGCCTCCGCAGCCGACGCTCTTATCCGTCACTACTTGGTTGCGACTCTCGATGAAAGAGCCGTCGGCACGGAAGGAGCCACTGGAAAAGCAAGAAATGGCTCGTTTCATTTTGTCGAGATGTGGCCGTGCACTTAGCTAATGGCGACGTCCAGGGTCCATTTGTACGTGCGTGTGTGCGTGTCTTTCTGACGTTTGTGTTTGTGTGTATGTACGTGTTTGTCTACGTCTCATTGTAAGTGTTTTGTGTTTGTTCACGGTCTTGCGTGCGCTCGCTTTTGTTTTCGTACGTGCACGTTTTGGTATATGTTTATATGCTTGTTATACGCAGGTTATTAATACGTCGTTACGCTTTTTCTTCGAACATTCTCCAGTTCGTGATCTCGCCATATATATATATATATATATATATATATATAGAGAGAGAGAGAGAGAGAGAGATTGTGGGCGTTTATTACGCACATCTTCCTCACCTATATATTATCATCCTCATCCTCACACTTCTGCTTGTGCGCTGACGAGCGCCCGGACCTAATTAACGACGTCCCAACTATATACATATATATATGTATATATATGTATATATATATATATATATATATATATATATATATATATATATATATATATATGTGTGTGTGTGTCGACGTTGAGGCAAAACTTTTCCTGACTATTTGCTACTACGTCATGTATACCATTTCTATTTCTTCAGACTTGCGTCTTTTCTTTGCATTTAGTGTCGACGTATTTCGGCCACTAACACGCAATGTATGTTACATCGCACGCTTTTACCAGTGCGTAAACTTACCTATACGTCAATATTTGGTGCTGGTGATGTTTTGTTTCCATCTCTCTCCTACTCCAGTTAAGATGGCGTTCGGTCGAGCGCTACTATCTACAGCTCGACCATTTTCTTTTTGTTCCAAATAATACTATAAATAACGGCGGTGTCAGTTTATACCGATTGTGGTTTGTACCGGCCGAAAACATGCGAGTCACCTTGTAAGATAAAAAAGTGGTCGCAGTTTCACCTGAAAGGCGAAGCATCAATTGCGATAGCAAACTTGTAGAGTAATGGAGTAATGATATTAGCTTTATCAGCTGTATAAACTTGGACATGCAGCAGCATCGGCAACACGCAGAACTGTTGTCGACGCCATCGGCGTTTTGCCCGCGTTCGCTCAAAATGCGTGCGGCGTTGGTGACTGTTGCCGGAGCCTGTGATATAAATAGGCACTTGGTGCCGCAGCTAAACGTCGCCTCCCTTCCCTCCCCCTCCCCCACGGCTTCTCGCGCGTCGGAAGAAGGTGCGTTTGCTCTACATATATGGTGATTGTAAAGGAGGAAAGAGACGCCTACTTCTGCAGCCCTTAAGCGAGCACGGCGCGGAACGCGCGTTTGTTCTCCGCCGTGCGTTCACTCCCCGTGAAAGACGCGCCCCTCGCGCCCTTTCACTCGCATATACAGCGTTCGGCGCGCGGCGACGATTTCTTCTCCAAATGACGTCATACGGAACCTCACGGCGACGGCGACGGCGACGGCGACGGCTACGGCGACGGCGACGCCGACGGCAGAAATCTGCTTTTGAGTGTCCATATAATTGCTATCGCAATAATAGTAAAACTCACGCAGGAAGACTTCACTGGAAAGCACGCAGCATGCTTTGCCGGCAACTTTTGCGGTTACAGAAGGCTTCTTGCTATTTGTAGATGCCCTCAGTGCGTTGACGTTACACGCCACTGGACGTAAATAGTGCGCGGAAACTCAAATTATCGATAATAGCTGAATTTACGGATTACGCAAATGTAAAGGAAATATTTTGAATTATTATTTTAGGAATTTTACGAGCCAGAACAGCAATCTCGTAGTGAGGCACGCAATTAAAGGGGAACTTTAAATTAATGTTTCCCTTTAATTACTTATTTCCGCTGAACTATATC
Source organism: Dermacentor silvarum (assembly GCF_013339745.2). Lineage (NCBI taxonomy): Eukaryota > Metazoa > Arthropoda > Arachnida > Ixodida > Ixodidae > Dermacentor > Dermacentor silvarum. The sequence goes on along the minus strand of NC_051155.1, from coordinate 186,106,236 downwards.
ATCGAGGCACGCAATAGCGCGCGCGCGCGCGCGCGCGTGTGGTGTGTGTGTGTGTGTGTGTGTGTGTGTGTGTGTGTGTGTGTGTGTGTGTGTGTGTGTGGTGTTTGTGTGTGTGTGTGTGTGGGGGGGGGGGGGGGGGGGGAGGTTCCGTATTAAGGTTTACCGCCTGGGGTTCTTTAACGTGCACCCAATGCAGGGTACGCGAGCGTTTTTGTACTCCGCCTCCATCAGAATGCGGGGACTACACGATAGTCTTGAGACCTAACGCAGCGTTTCATTTCCTCGAGTAATAAGGATCGTTTTGCGTGGCTTAACAATCAAGACGCCAGAAATTCTTCGCGTCTCTCTTGTACAGATTAGCCCACAGATTATGATTCAGCCGCACGATGATTCTGTTGTTTGTGATATCACGTGGAGAAATTGCTCAATACTTCCACCCGCGTGACCTGTCATATAGCTTTTGAGTTCTGCAAATGTTATTCTACTCAAGGCTTACACGAAGCGTGAACTCGAGCTCCATACTTTTGCAACGTGTCTGCCGTTTATTTTGTGTCGTTGATCTTGCCGGCAGGGTATTTCACGGCTGTTCAGCCTTCGTGGTGTTGTGTCTTCGTCTAGTATTATTTGTTAACCAAGCCGACTGACGCTGTCACAACCTGCGAATACGCCATCGGTGCTGCGTGATGATATGATCTCTGCCTCGTGGAACAAACCAGGCATGTTCCTTAACCGTGCTTAAGGGAGAGCAAGGTAGACTAATGCTTCTCTTCCGAAACTTTCGTTCTCTCTTTCTACAAAAAAGAAAATACCAAGCGATCATCTAAATATCTATCTTTTTTCCTTTCTCTCTTTTTTTTTGCGGGGGTGGGGGGGGGGGGGGGGGGGAGGTGGTGTTCAATATCCGATTCGTCGCCTGACTGTTTGTTCAAACTATACGGGCAGAAATAAATGAAGCTTCCATTTTTGAGGCTTCTGCATGAACTGTGCAGACAAACGAATTAGCTGCTTCCGATTTGTTTTTTCAAGTAATGTATGCATGCAAATCGCTTTGAAATTATTACTGCGGGAACGCAATTTTCTGTCCAACTCAGATGTCCCGCAGTGCTGCACGCGATTTGTTCTTATATAGCTTTACCGATCACAAGCATTATTATTATCCACATATTGTGAAAGTTAGATGGCAGCTGTTTGTTTACTGCTCAAAACTCCTCTAATTGCAATGCACTCGGAGAATAGAAACCTGTTATATAATGAAGTTTAGTATCTAGTTATTTTGAGCATCAGCACAAGCTTTCATAAATACTGGAGGCGCCCATTGCGCATTTATTGACATTGTTGGCCTGATAAACGCGCGTGTGATTTAACCTCGTTGAAACAGAGTAGCAGCCGCAATCGAGCTCGTCGTTTCAATTTTGGGCATATTTGCGCGTGGTGTAGTGGGCGGTGTCCAGAAAATTCAGGCAGGCCTAGTCGAAAAGCAAGAAGTGCGCGCTTCTCCTCCATGCCTAGAGGCAAACGACTCTGCCGGAAGCGCTGACTCTGCTGCTCCTAATAAAGGCCGCCAGTTATCTTCTACATGTGCGACAGCATAACGTCCAGGATGCCGTGAACCACAACAGTGTTATCAAAATGCTTGCAACTGAAGATTATTAGCCATACTCTTGCTCAGTTGACATACTCAGTGCACACTCTATAGGGCGGTATAACCTAAAATGATCCCAAACTGTTTTGATTCCAATTTCTGCAATCAGCCTCCACGATGGTCAAAACATTTTCGGGCCACTCCCAACTTCGCCTGTCTGTCACGCGACGTCACGAAAACCGTGATAGCTCCCCATATGATATGACGTGTACACACTGATTATGCATGATTAAACCGCACAAAAGAAAAATAATCATTCCTGATTCGACGCTTTTTCCCCACTAGCCTTCTGCTATTGGTCCAATGTTTTCTAGCTATGCCCACTTCGCCTGTCTGTCACGCGACCTCACAAAACCGCGAAAGCTCACCACGTCAAAGTGACGTGCACGCGAAAAAAAATGCATTAATATGCCGAACAAAACTGAATTTTGTTATGAATAGCCACAGACTGCCCCGCTCGAAAGGAATATAGAAGATGGCTGCCCACCGATCGCTCAGGCCCTCGCTACTCGCACCTGGTGGTGATTATGTATTTATTTGCGCATGATAAACCTTTTTGCGTGGCAGTAAAACGTTATCGAGCCCTTTCGGTATGCATATGACATCGCTCTACCAACTCTTCCTTGCTGAGGATTCGTTTTAGTGGCATTCTTATGCTTCCGTTGCACGCCGCCGCGATTTTCGACCAGCCACCGCAAGCTAAGTAAGGCGAAGCGGACCAATCGGAAAAGCCGGCCCTACCCTCTTCATGCGGTTATCTATTTTCACTGTGCTGCTCGGCCCCATCGAAACCCTCTCCACTATAGCGTGCTCCTCACCTCTTGTCAGCCAATTAGATAAGAAAAACCACTGAGTGTAGACAATGTTATTGGTTTTGAAAGCGAACAAAGGTGACCTCCTATAAACGAGGAGACTGTTTGATTGGTTTGTTCAGACAACGCTGCGGCTCACCGCCCGATGCTTGCGTCGGTGGTTACGTATATTCACGTCAGGAGTTTGGAATCAAAACAGTTGGGAATCAGCCCCTAGTGTTTTACGAGGGGCGCTATAACGTGTGTGTGCGTGTGCGTGTGCGTGTGCGTGTGTGTGTGTGTGTGTGTGTGTGTGGTGTGTGTGTGTGTGTGTGTGTGTGTGTGTGTGTGTGTGTGGTGTGTGTGTGTGTGTGTGTGTGTGTGTGTGTGTGTGTGTGTGTGTGTGTGTGTGTGTGTGTGCGTGCGTGTGTGTGCGCGCGCGTGTGTGTGTGTGTGCGTGTGTGTGTGTGGTGCGCGTGTGTGCGTGCGTGCGTGCGTGTGTGTGTGTGTGTGTGTGTGTGTGTGTGTGTGTGTGTGTGTGTGTGTGTGTGTGTGTGTGTGTGTGTGTGTGTGTGTGTGTGTGTGTGCGTGTGCGTGTGCGTGTGTTTGAGGTCATACATATATAAAAAAGCTCTGTGAAATAAAAGAGCGAATGCACTATTCATCAGGCTACGCATCAGCATCTATGTCAAAATATTAATAATGCGCTAGCATTACGTGGCTCATGAGGCAGAATATCCGGCGTAGTTGTCGGCGTTGGCGTCACCACGATGTCCGAAAAGGCTACGAAACCTCGACTTTTGGTGGGAGTCGAACCCACAGCCTTCAGTGTTAATTAAGGTACAGTTAATTAAGATATAGGTAATTAAGGCACTCGAACCCACGACCTTTGGTGGAAGTCGAATGCTTGACCGTCGGTGGAAGTAGAACCTATGGCTTTAGGTGGTAATTAATTCACAGTTCATTAAGTAGAGTAAATTAAGGCCCTATAACCCACGTCCTTCGGTGGGAGTCGAACCTTCGCTTCTGTTGACGTGGCCGCAATGCTTTCGCATTCATCCACGTAGGGATAACTAAGTGCCCCTTGAAGTTTTTCCACACTACTGCCTGGAGCTCTCGAACGTTCTATTGCGCTCGCTTAAAGTCAGGATATCCTGGAAAAAGCGCAGTAAAAGGTTACCCGCAGAATAAGTAGAAGCCAGCCGGGAGATTCAATTGAAGGCCGTCACAGAGGGAAGGTTGAATACTTTTTTTGTGTCGATCAAAAATCTATCAAGTGTTACATTCTGTTTTCTGATAATCTTGCGATCTTATAGAAAACATACTTTACGGTACATTCTTTTTCTACAATTATAAAGAAAACACGGTTTCCCAAATTTAGGCTTCCCGACCTTAGCCTGCCTCATTATATAAACGCTGATAACGCCATAAGAAGAGCAGAAAGCGTTCCCAGGACTGCAATGATTGCGTGAAGTGCTGTCTAACGCACCCTTACCTGGTTTCCGTCAAAGTTAAGCTAATCAGACGTCGGGCCTATAGGAGAAAGCATACGGAGAACGTGCGCAAGAATCGGCACAAAATGAGGGCATTTGCAAGCTAATTACATTTAGGCTCGAGTGAAGATAGATTTGGTCCCTGTCTTCGCTTCAGAAGTGCTTCCAGACATGTCTAGTGTATAGCTTTTCTTCCTCGTAATCATATCGAAGCGCGTTCGTCTATCCCGTATTGCCTCATCATAACTAGGCACTTTTATGTGCGTAAAGTGTGCACATCCCTCCCTACATGAAGACAAGTATGTGCGTGTGAAGATCTTGAAAGCAGGTTGCGAAAAGGATATATAGCTACTGTCACAGCACGTTTTATGGTTAACAATGCAGAGTACAACGTTCACTTTCCTCTGGCTTCTTTTCACTCACCTCTTGTGCTGTTGATCTTGAACTGCAGACGACGCACAGTTACCTTAAGCTGCGTACAGTGTGTTGAAATCGCTAAAATCAAGTCTAATGCGAGAGCACTGAGCTGCAACACAAATGTTTTGCAAATTGCAGTGTTGCTTAGTGACAGCAGCCATGCAAGTACCACTAAAAAGACGTCAGGTAAATGCTTTGTGTCATGTCTGGCACTTAACTTTTAGCGTTGTTAGGTATGACGAAACTATAGCACAGTCTCCCACAGATGCAGCCGCATAAAATTTTATTGCGCATTCCTTTATTGCTTGTCATCCAAGACGGACGCAGATTGCTATGGACGCAACTGCGTAGAACTTCCTTACCAGTCTTTCGGATATGACATACCTGCTACCAACGTTCTTTGAGGTATAAATACTAAGTGAAGAACGAGTACATTCCAAGGGCGAACACGAAGCAAAAAAAAAAAAAAAACGCGAGTAATCTCAAAGAAAACTGGAAACCATTATTTCTTTAAAGCAGAAGGGGGTGACTTGCGAGTGCGGGCACGCCAGACTTTTCTTTCCAAACCCATTTCCTGGCGCTTGCTTTTCTCGGGGGCATTTCGTTTATATCGCTGTTTCTCAATACAAAGCAGCAGCAACAAGTTTTATAATGGAGAGTCACCGGAACGAGCAAGCATATGACTCGATCAGGAGCCTAATGTCCTTTCCTTTTTTTTTCTTTCTTGAATTTTCATCTTCCACCACGACTCGATATGGTGCCTGCTTGCTATGGCTTCCGCTATGGTTGCAATTCTGTTCTCTTCATATATGTTATTATTTTTTTCTTTTGCGCAATACAACCATTTAGCACCGGAAAGAAAAGGAATCACTTCTTCTCAGTTTTATAGCGTTTCTTTTTTTTTTTTTTTACTGGCAGGCGCTGCTCACTGCACTCACGCACCGCACCAGTCGCAAATGCTCGAACTAATGAAAAATGTGTCGTGGACAATTGTTTCTCTAAAGGCCCAAACGGCATTTCAGCGGTCACGCCCAACCCTTCCTGCAGCGCCGACATTTCTCGGTGCATGCACACAAAGAACTGTCTCGTATGCGCGGAATCCTTTGTTACGAAGAAACATTCATCAGCTCGGAAAGCTTGCCTTGCACTTCTAATACATGAAAGAGAGAAAACAGGAAGAAAAATAGTGTTGTTTCTTCTGCCATTAATTTCCTGGGCAAAAGTTTGCTCCTTGCTGCTGACGCGTGTTCCGTCCTCGTTTCAGCACCACTGACAATTCTCCTTTTTCTTCTATTTATACAAGTTCTTGAATCGAGTGAGAAAGAAAAAAAAGTCCCGGTGCAACTAAGCAAACCTTTTTATATAAATGCTGCGACCGCGCTCGCAAACCGTCCATCTATTTAGCAGCTAAATGACTCTGGACGTTGCCTCAACGCGTGCAGGTTTAAAATCAACTTTCGCTTGGAGAGAAAAAGAAAACGTATTATGTATTTAGACATGCATAAACCCACGAAAAAACAGAATCCTGGTTGCTCGTCACTGGGCTTTTTTCGTTTACCGGTTCTGCCCTACAAGAATCTTGTATTGCGCTTATTTCTAACGTGACAAGTGACTATGACGGCTGTGTTGAACGGCAGCCGCTTGTCAGCAATGCATCCCGCATAAAAAAAGGGTAAATGCGTCTCTCTCGAACGCTTGCAACACAGTCTGCGTCTTAGCCTACAGTGGTAGTCATGACTAATAGTCCGTGCGCCTTAATTGACAAAAGACGAAGGAGTGGGCGTGGCAGGAATACTGTTTCTTTGGTGAAACTCTCTTGATTTTATTCATCCCTTCTACTTTGCCTTGCTGAACTGTGTAACGGGTAAGGCCGTGTTGACCCCTCCCCCCTCCCCTTTAACGACTATTCCAAAACGTTCGCTAAACACATCGCGTAAGTAGATAAACAAATTTTATTAACTAACTACGAACTTGCAAACAACCGTTTCGCCTGCATTGCAGTACGGCAACTGCTACACTAAGCTGCTAAAGCGCGTACTTTCATGACCGAACTACTGGTAACGTTGATGCATTTAAGCAGTTTGCACTTATTCTGTTTCGTCAACGTCAAAACCTCTACAGAGGCTATTTATATTTCCCAACTCCTTTGACGTAATAATCCTCCAAACTATTAACGATCTATCAATAAGTACAAGAAAGCTACGAACCTAATTCAAATTTATCCGTGTTTAATAATACGTGATTGTAAACTAGCTGGCTTGTGTTTAAAAAATAAATAAATAGTGGAAACTGAAGACGACAACAAATAGCGAACAAAGATACAATACAGGCGTTCCTCTGTGTGTTCCTCTTCTTTTGTTGTCCCCTTCAAAGTCTGCGCTACGTATTCTTTCGCCGAGACCTGCGTTGCAGTCTTCGAGCCTCCGAAGATAAACAAAGCGGTTCCCAAAGGACAATCCTTGGTCACTGAGGCTTGCGCCAATCTCTGACGACAGCCCGAACATGTGCCACAGCCACGTCTCCCTCGGGAGCCCTGGG